>NW_009622603.1:0-4540 GCF_000690535.1 Cariama cristata
CGGGGAAGGGATCCACGCTGGAGCCGTTCGTGAACTCCAGCCTGTGGGAAGGACTCACGTTGGAGAAGTTGGTGGAGGACTGTCTGCCGTGGGAGGGACCCCAGGGTGGAGCAGGGGCAGAGGGTGAGGAGTCCTCCCCATGAGGAGGAAGGAGCGGCAGAGACAGCAGGTGGTGAACTGACCACAACCTCCATTCCCTGTCCCATGCACCACTGGAGGGGAGGAGGTAGAGAATTCGAGAATGAAGTTGAGCCTGAGAAGAAGGGAGGGGTGGGGGGAAGCTGCTTTTGAGATTTGTTTTTATTTCTCATTATCCTGCTCTGATTTCATTGGTAGTAAATTAAACTAATTGCCCCAAGTCAAGTCTGATTTGCCCATGATGGTAGTTTGTGAGTGATCTCCCCCCATCCTTGTCTCAACGCATGAGCCTTTTGTTATGTTTTCTCTCCCCTGTCCAGCTGAGGAGGGGAGTGATAGAGCGGTTTTGGTGGGCACCTGGCATCCAGCCAGGGTCAACTCACCACACATCTGATTGATTCATATTATCTACCCCAGAAAAGAAAAACATGTTGCTATATCTCTCATGGGATTGTACATCTAACGACTAATCTTGATTATCCAGTACTATTTTTCTCCTCTGCAAGCCATAGCCTACCTGTAATGCTCTTTGCCTGATATATGGGGAAAAAAACCCTCAGTGAGCTAAGTGTTTCTTATCTCCAAATTTTTAATTTGCAATCCATCTCCATTGTCCCTCAAAAAACTTGTGCATGGAAGACTGCATTTCACTTTTTCAATAAAAATAACCTCAGTCCAAATGCAGATTGAGATGCTTTGCAGAGATAGAAAAATATGCATGAAATAATGTTTCATGTGCCAAAAACAAAAGAGAAATCATTAGCTAAAGATGTATTAGCTTCTAACTCTTCTAATATCATCACTCCATATAAAAATGAATCACCTATACTGCTTGTCTGATACACACTCATTTAGCAAGTGGTCTACAAAGTGTTTTCTATTAAGTGCAAGATACTTCAACTTAAGAGAAGACATAAAACATGGTTTAGCTGACTTTTATAGCAACCCTAATGAAACTTTCTGAACCTTTGTGGATAATATTTTACAGAAAATGGATAACAATGGCTGCACGTACAAAAAGGTTGCAGGATATACATGGCACAGAAGCAGTTTCAATTATGGAATATACAACAGTGTGTTCCAACATTTGCAGATTGTAAATTTCAACACTATTCTGCCTGGCTTGTACCATCTGCAGGAGCTAAAGAGCTGAAGTAGACATCCAATGTAAAGGCATGTGGCCAGACTCAGCTAGATCCAGTACAAGGGAACACAGTTTTGAGGACAAAAATTAGAGTTGGGAATAAAGCTAATTTGTGAGCCTATTTTCTGTTTCTCTCTTTGAAAGTGCTGCATTTAGGGCAAAGGAGTACAGAAAAGGACTCCTGTTATTTTAGTCTAGCCTAGAGTATAGTTTATAGAGTAGCTGAGTGTCTCTTATAAAACTTTACTGTTATCTCCCACTTCCCTAAGAAGTTGGGAATCAGTTTCCATTGGAAATTCTCTGGTGAAAACCACACCTCATTTCACAACTCATTTTTGAAGAGAAGCTGAACAAACTGGCACTAGAAAGGTCTGCTATGCAAGGATATAATTTTTAAAAATATTATGCGTATTGCATGGGGTTTATTTTTGATGAATTATCATGGCAGAAAGCTCAAAATAATTACTTATGTATAAATACCTTAACCATATTTGTTCCTATGAGCTCCAACAACAGAAAAGAGGTGGTCTGCAATAACAGCATCTAAGGTTTGTCTTGTGATGAGGACAATCTGAAAGCTGCCAACAGATGTAGTCTGACATGGACTCACATATAGCCAGGAATCATTATATAATAATAAAGTTATTGCTTGATGCGCAAGAGAATAATGAATATCAAGATTGATCTAGTTGTGGGGTATGTAGAGGAAACATATGACAGTGCATGTAGAAGACTTTTACTTTTAAAGTGTTTCAATTGATTGTAACTTTTAGGAATGCACTTTAGTTAGGAGAAGCTGCTCTTTATGTCACCTCATTACAACATTACAATCAAATTCCAATATGAAGTTCAAAAGTTTCCTGAAGGAAATTCTTTAGATTGCCTGATAACATTGGCTGACAAAGACATGGCTAAGGAGCGACTGTTGCTCAAACTGTTGTATTGACTCTTTTTGTTTGTTTGTTTTTTTAAGCTCACTGCACATCCATTAGCTGGCAGGTGGCTAACCGTACACCTAGCAGGTCAAATGGGCTTGCTTCCTATGATCAAGATAGTAATTGGATTGACTCACTGTTAACTTCATGTTATATTTGACTAAATGCAGGGAGAAAGACTGACTACTGTGTTCTTGCTGCTGCATGCTGGGTAAGGTACAACTATGAGGAGGTGGAATGGAATTGCATCTTTCTTGAAGAGCAGTGGACCACACCAGACCCCAGACAGGCAGGGAGACCACTGCCCATGAGAGACAGGAATTTCTTAAGGTAGCAGCAGAGCAGCTGTGAGCCAAACTTTGATGTGACAAGATAAAAACAGATTTTCCTAAAGACTCAGTGATGACTGTGTGAAGGCTTTAACAGCCTGGGATGCCCTTGACTCTTGATAAATGAGAGCAAGTTTGAAGGTGATAACTTGCCCAAATAAAATGTGCAGGGCTGAGGCCAAGGGAGGAAATAACTTTCAGAACCTGTATCTACTAGCAAAACTGAATTTTCTTTAATTCAAAATTAATTTCAATATAGACTATACTGTAATATAACATCATTAAATAGGAAAAGCTTTCTGATGTCTCTTTGTGTCCTCACTTCAAGGAAAATACAAAGTTCTATCTCAATGTTTTGGCTGCTGTAGGATCTTATCTTAGAGCATAATAAATGCTCACACAGCGAATTCCTATAAAACCAAGTGTGCCAAAGTATATACAGACTTACTGGATTTAAAATAGCAAATAAGTTCACGTTATGGGTTTTTTATCAGTTCTTCTCATTTCCGTCATGTCAGCACAGAGTACTGTGCTAAAATGCCAGGGTAACTAGGGCTGTCTATGCAGTCTGTCAGCCTGCAGCTGTAGATAACTTTCTTGTTCCTCTTCTACAGTGCAGATCATTTGTTAGAACAGTGTCTATCAAATCTCAGCTTTTCCCACAAATGCTGTGCTCAAAGTGAAGCAGAGGAGTTATTTTTAATGAGCTTGGATATTGCATTTTGAATAATTTCTTAAGTGAGTCTTTTTTTAAACAATATTTTTACCAGTACATTCCTAGTAACCACACAGAATCATGCAGATATGTCTGCAAAATACTGATAATTCTCAGTTCTTTGCAGTGCAATATGACTCCAAAGAGGTGATCTGGCTAACTAAAGCCACTTGGATATTTGCAAAGCCTCTCTGGAGATGCATTTGATTGACAGACTGTAGGAAGCACTAACCCTGCTACTAATGACATGGTGCTGGGGAACAGGAGAGTAGAAACGTGGTTGGCAAAACACTGAGCTGAAAGTCATTATCCATTTGATGCTCAGATTAGCAGCACTGAAAAATTTTGGTATTTCAAAGAATACAAACATAAGCAGTTTTCTGACATGTTAGCATTATGCAACCTAGTAGATACCAAAAAGCTTTGGTTCTCCTTCATAAATTACTCTTGAATTTAGGGGGAAAATAATATGCGGGTACAATGTGAAAGTAGTTCTGAAAATAATCACATCTTCCTTAACATACTTCCTTAATGTGATACTTTCTCATTTATAGCTGAATGAGATAACTCAGGGTATTTGCGATGCATACATTCTTTGTAATAATGCCTACATAGTTTGATCCGTAGTTCAACCTCTGAGTTACAGAACAGAATCCAGAATAAGCTGTTCACCATATCACGAATGGAGAAGTGGGAGGCTATCAGAAATAGAAGTTGGGGTGGGGTGGGGGTGGGGTGTTAAATTATTTTTGTGAACTTTCCCAGAAGCACTGACTACAGGCATTCTAATAACAATTTAAAAAAATCTTCCTTGCTAAATTCATATTTAATAGACTCAGCAATGACAACATAATGTGCAAAATGAGTGGTTTGAGTATAGATAGCTTGCATGAATCACAGTATGTGGAAAAAAAGGATTTAATTAGTATCTCTGTGACATAAAATATCAGAGCGAATAAATACATTTGAGGAATGTGGGAAACATTCCATATCTTCCAAAATTCTACCCATTTCTCCCATTGACTTCAGTCAGGCATTCATACAAAGAAGACATTCCTAAAATTATGAAACTGATTTGACTTGACACACACATAAGGTCTAGTTTAATATTAGACAAATAAAACCAAATACTATAAGAAGTAAGTATAAAGGCCAGCTGTAATGAGAACAGCATGTATAGTTTGGATGATGGAAAATATGGTAGTAAGAAAGGTGACTGATAGAAAAACTGTACTAACAAGAAATCCTTGGAATCATAAAGGAAGAAGAATGCGTCATG
>NW_009622603.1:4571-24606 GCF_000690535.1 Cariama cristata
AAATACAGGTACTGACTACTTCTCATCCTAATGCTGTCAGTCTGTATGACTCTTTAGGATGATATTGATACTTATTTCACCTGAATGTCATGTACACACCGATCTAGATTTTTTTTCTCTGTAAACTAAAAAGAAAGAGTTTGTCCATGTTTCTTTTGGAGGTGGGTGGCAGGAGAAGACTTATTTGTTAGAATAAATTATACTGTTAACTTGTATGATCTGCTTCGTCTAAAACAAGGGCTTGTCTTCCCTCATTAACTGCCCAGAACAGGAAATGGCATTAGGAAAATGCATTCCTTCACAGGGGATGTCAAACCTCGCATATGTAATTCACTGGAGAATTACTTCCTTCTTTGTCATACAAAGGAGGCATGTCTAGAAATCCCATAATGATTCTGCTACTGTATAAAAGGGAAGGAAGACAAAGCTTTACAGCAGTCTTGTCAAAGTATCTGACACTGAAGAAAAAATCTTAATGAGAGTTTTTAAGAAGAATTAACATAACAGTGAAACTGATAAAGCTGTAGCCAGCTAAACTTCATCCATATAATCCTTTTTTCCCTGAAAAATCTAGTGATTCAGCAGGACTAACCATATGCTTAAGTATATGGTTACATGATTTAGTGGTTCAGAAGAAAGTGTAATCTACCTAGTTTGACCTCAAATGCAATTTTTGCAAGTCTTACAAAGAAAATTAATGGAGGGTATTTGTTTGTTTTGGTTTCCATTTGGAAAGCTTCTCAAAAAAATAATTTATATTTTCTTTCTAGTCTTGTTGATGTTCAAAGGACCACAATGATTTTTTCATTCAGTGTGTTTATGTTCTGTTAGTTGTATAACTGTTATGGGGTATCACTGCAGGTTACTGTACATGCAAATATGCCCATAAATAATTGATTATTAATATGGCAGGACATTTAAATATTAGAATATCTGTATTAAGTGAAGAACTAATCAGTTGTCTGACCACCCTTACCATACTGATGAAGGTAAGAACACTATACCTCAGGATACTAAGGAAAAAAAAGACATCACCTTTTTTGATAACCACTCTGTATTAAAAAATATCATTAAGCATCATTTAAACTTAAAAATATTATTTCAAGAACTTGCATTATCTATGCAGAATATAAGCTTTGGATTAATTTGAAACTTAATTTAAATTCTTGTTAAAATCTAATGAAACTAAAAGGGTATCTGAGAGACTACACCGAACAAAAATAAGATTTAAATGCTTTGTAAATGTGTCAGGACAACGCCTGATGATAAAGAGAATGTGAATATAAAATTTAAGAACAAATACAAGTCAGTTAATATATAGTAGCAAATTTCAAGTTCATTAGATTAAGTAGATGCAAAGCTATCCACAAAAGTACTGAGTCAATGAAAAGTAACAGCAGCTGGTATGTGAATCCAGTGAACCCCCTGAAAAGAATTGTATTTTCAGCTTTAATGAGACTATAAAAAGAGTAGCATGTATTTCTCTTAATTTGAATAGACTGTCTTAGATTGTCATGTATGTTGTTAACCTGTTGACTGTTTGTTCATCCATCATATGCTCAAGCCAACACCTGTGTTTCCAAGAAAATAATGGCAGAATGCCACATCTAAAAAGTTACAGCACATCTTCAACAAGAATAATCTTTCTTCGCAGCATTACTTCTGAAAAATAGCAACATCAGAGACATCACAGTATAATTTTTATATTTGTGGAGGATTCCAATATGCAGAAGTGCAGTTAAAGACTAAATTAAAATATGTATTTTTTAATAACTGCTATAGTACTGAAAGGTTGCTTTAATACAACAGAGCAAAAGCAACTTTTAAATGTTTCTAAAAGAGTTGGTCTAAATACTGTACTTGTTGTTGAACAGATTGGACAATACTTTTGCCTGTACCATTTTATAACCAGTGATATAAGAGCTGTGATGTTGCCTCTGTTTCTTTATTAAATGACTTCTATCTTTAAACTAAGCTTTTTTGATTGTTTGGTTTGTGGTTTGTTTTTTTTTTTCTGTTGGAGATTATTCCTCCATATTCTTATGATAAATAATTCTATTGAGCAAATAATGCATTTCTATTCAAAATACTTGTGAAAGAATTTAGTAAACCAGTTTCACTTTTAAGTATAAAAGTTCAATGATAGAGTTGGTAGGAAACAGGGAGAAGAATACCATATTTGGGATATTTTAATGCAATTACAAAATTTTAATTGGACAAGAATTTCAATTAGGGGGAAAAAATCCCAAAACTACTGGCTAGCTTTGCTTAAATGAACACTAATAAGCAAATAAAAGGGTTACAAATCAGTAATTAAAACTTCTGTAACAAAACTTCTGTAATAAAAATACATAAGTACTTTTTCCTGCATTTACACCAACCTAAAAAAAAAAAAAAAGCAACTTTTATATCAACTATATATATCAAATCCAAAACATAGGTGAATAAAAAGTGGTTGTTTATCAACCTGGGAACCGATTGAAAAAATGCAAAACATTTAGAAACTAAATTTCCTATTTAAATGACCATACTTAAAAAACATGTACAATAATCATGTGACCTTGATGGGCTTGTAGGCCAAGACAGTATTGTTATAGAATACTCTCTGTATCAGATATTTCTGCAAAAATACTCTCTTGGCCTACTTTTAAAAAACCTCCTCTCATTCTTTATCTCCTTTTTGACCTGCATATGCCATTCACTTAATGACTTACTAGGTTCCTTTTATTTGAAGATTTAAAGTCTACTTCCTTTGTTTGTAATTTTTCTTCATGTTACACTAGCATATTTGAGCATTCCACATTATATCGATTTTTTAAGTTCCAGTTCTGTAACCAAAATCTCATTATGGAAAGAGTAGCAAAAAAAATCTGGCCATTCTTTATAACATTTCTATAAATCCCCCAAAGACTTTGCTAATGTTTCAATTGCTTGCATTTAGTAGGATGATTTTAGGAATTGTCAGATACCATCAATTAAAAAAAGGCATTTGACACAAAAAAAGGAAAGTATTGAAATGTCTATTTTGCTTGAAAGCTATTGGACCAGTCTGCTATTCATAATTTTGGATTTTGTGATTTATTATTTCTGTATTATTACTATTAAAGTTGGTAAACTGAGCAAGATTATTATGAAAATATAGAAGAAGGAAAGCTATGAAATTAGTAGTGCCTTTACATACAGCTGCATAGTATATGACCATTTAAACCCATACAAGAATCTGGATGCAGTGGAAGAATTAATATTCTAATGGATGGAATAATACTGTACACACACTACACATATATTCTTCTGGGAAAATCTAAGACAAGGCTATACAATGGATATAATAAAAAGTTATCACATTAGCTAACAAATATTATACTACTACAAAGTCAGATCATTCTTAAAGCGTACTCCAAGTCTTTCCTTAAGGAGCAGAGTGTCTTATTACAACTGAAATGGTAAAAATATGGCATGTACATACCAAATGCTTGTATGCAAATGAACACCTAAGCCCATTTCTAGAAAGAAAAAGCTCTCTGTAAGCACAGAAGAGTCTGCTGCAAAGACTCTACTGTGATCATTGATTTAAAAAAAAAAATAATAATCTGACAGACACACAGTTAGTTAAGCCTGCTTATCTAGGGTTTCCATAGGCATTTTGATTCATCCAGAAGAGCACTACTACAGGGATACGTCTTGTACCAAGCTCAATTGCAAAGTTCAGAATAACATAACAAAAAAACAAAATCAAAAGTTCTCTATAGAAAATATATTGAGCTATTTTCAGTATTGGTAAAACAAAAAACTTGAAAACATCCAGATTTTTTCAGCAGAAGGTGGAAAGAGAAGGAAAACACTGCTAATGAACAAAAGAGGACTCCATTATGACGTTTTCTGATCACAGCATTTCCTTTGTAAAGTCCTCTCAGAAGAGGTCTTTAAACATTTACCCTCATCTTTTTTTAAAAAAAAAAACTTAATTGAATGTTGTTACATCTCCCAAATGAATTTTTAAGTCAAAAAACCTCCAAACTCTAAAGATAACTTAAACATTACTGAATCTCATAGCAAAGTCACATTTCAAAGTTCCATAAGCCATTAGAGTATGGAAATACAATTTTTACTGCCAGCTGGCTACAGATTTAGAGAATTTGAAGTTACATTATACACTCTTTGACCACACAATGACAACCAGATTATTTTAATTTCACCAGAGAAGCATTTTAGATTCCTTTTGAAAGGCTATTTTGTTTCTCATCTTTGCTTTAAAACCGGCTACGAAAATTCATGGAATTTCTGCCTTTCTGCCTTTGAGTAGTGGCAGCATATTTACCTGTTTGTTTCCAAATAACTCCAGAAATAAATTTCCTGTGTAAGGCTAAATCCTGACAGTGTACTTTGCTTTTAGCGTGGATGCAGAAATGCTTCATCCTAGTTTATTGATAGCTGAGGTTGACCAGAGTGGTATGCCTTGCCAGGAAACTTGACTGAGGAAAACCAGCATTGCCAGACAAAACAAAACCATAAAGAAACAAAAAGAAAATATCCTAAAAGACTTGACTTAAACTATGACCAGTGTAGTGTTGGAATTGGTTTGAACATAATAGGGTCTGTCAAATATTTTTCTACAAGAACGTGTATTTAGAAGCCATCATTGACCATTCCGTAAAAGATATATTAATCTAAAATGGGATTTAGACAGAATTAAGGTATCACACTAAAAATGAAGAAAGTATGTGACTGCAGTTCAATACTCCAAACAGCTAGCAATGATGGGTTGCTGGTTCATCTGTTTTTTTAAATGACCTTTTTTTCATTCTCAGTCTTTTGAGAAATAATAGTAGGTGTATTACTTCAGCCAGTTCCTAGTACTAGGAATACTTGTCTGTACATATATTCAACAACATAATAATACAACATTCAGCAAAGACAATGCCGGTGCTGCCCTTGGCCAGGAAGCAATGCTTCAAGGGCACAGGCTGGTGGAAGAACGTGAAGGCACCAGATGAACATGAGCCACCAGTGTGCCATTTCTGCAGAGATGGCCAACAGCACCCTGGGAGGTATTCACAGGGACACAGCCTCATCATCGAGGGGACAGAATATTCCCTTCTGCTCAGCACTCATGAGATCTCATCTGCATACTCTGTCCAAGCTTTGGGCTCCCCCCAGCACAGGAAGGAGGGAGGGCCCTCAAGCTGGCCAAGGTCTAGAGCATTTGTCCTGTGAGGATAGGCTGAGGGATGAAGGCTTCTTGAGCCAGGAGGAGAAATGGCTTTGAGGGGAACTGAATGCAGCCTGCTGGTACCTGTGAATAGTTTATTGACAAGGTGGAGTCGGACTCTTCATGGTGGTGCACAGTGGGGAAATGAGAGATAGCACGCATAAGGAAAAACAAGACTAGGTATAAGGAGAATCTTTCTCATCTTTTGCTCTTGAGGACAGCCAAGCAGTGGAAGAGGCAGCCCAGAGGGGCCATGGAGTCTCTATCCTTGAAGATTTTCAAGACTCAACTGGATAAAGCCCTGAGCATCCTCCTTTGAGCAATTTTCCTATGATCCTGTTATTTCAGAGTGAATGAAAACTAACGACACATTTTTTTCTACAGCTCTAAAATTGCCTGATGAACATCTAGATTTTCAAATGACAATGCTGTGGAATCTGAATGCCCTATTTGTTTGAAACAAACTCCGTGCTTCTTCCTGGATTTTGTTTTTCTAGTGAGGATATGCTAACCATTAAGACACTGATACCTAAATTGCAGGTGTTTAAGTTCTTCATTAGGTCTAATCTTAGTCCTCATTGCATGTAGGCTTTATGTCATTTGTGTAAAGGTTTTATCCAGAGGAAAAAAAATAAATCTATTTTTGCTGTCATTGGCAATTTAGAACACAGCTTTGCACAGTAACTTGTGCCTTAATGCCAGGCCTTACGGATATTTATGAACCCTTTAAATTAAACCCTTCAAATGAACTTGCTAATCCTATAGAATCGACAACCATGCATTCAGCTAAATATATTATTCACGTCATAATGATTTATGGATATTTTAACAAATTACAGCCTATGTGTTGTGTTGTCATGTCTTTTTGAAGATCAGTTATTTGGATTAGCTCTGCAAGTGTATGGATATTTCTTATAAAATGCTTAGCAACAGACATCCTTTAACTCAGGATTTCCCCCAGCTGCTTGATCAGAGACCATGTTTCTGTAGACAGCTGATCTCTAAACTGCAGCTTTTTCTTCAAAGTGAAGGGTTGTTCCTTACACAGCTGACTTTTATTTTTTTGTTATTATTATTTCTATAAACCTGTAAACCAACATTACTTCAGCACTATAAATTCAAGTGCAAGCTATGTAATTTTAAACACGATTTTCTCTAAGAAGATTTATAGTAAGTAGCTTGTTAAACTGTCTGGGAAGTTTAACTGACAAACCTAAGAGCTCTTGTTAGCAGTTAATTCTTTTGGAAGAAGTAAAATAAGGTATGGGTTTGGGAGACAGACAGACAGAGGAAGACAGAGACAAAAAGAAAACGCTTAACAATGGTATGTTTAGGTACCAATCTAACTTTAAACTTTACAAACTGTGACAATGAAATTTGTCTTACAGTTAACACAAAATATGAATGATGAATATCGTATTTGTCATTAGAATATCTAGACAGACTAAAAGTTCCAAGGTACCTAAAGCAGATCCAACAAAAAGGTTTATAAAATTATTATTTCAGTTTTCACCTAGTTGTCCCACTTTTTCTTTAATTTAAATTTGAAGCCGCCATTGTCCTAGAGGAAGCTCATTTAAAATTTCTGATATTTTATGTCATGCTGTAGACAAGGCATACCCACTAGCTAATGGGCAAGTGAGCAGAACACACCTTACTGTGATAGAAGAACAACATCTCTGACTCCTCTGGGGTCTGGGAGTCTCCAGCCCAGCCCAGTGACCTCCCTCACCCACTCCTGCCCCTGCTTGTGAAATGCAGCCCTGGCTCTGTGCTGGGACAAGGGAGAAGTGCCACTGTTCTTTAATGAATGTTGCTAGTTTGTATGTATATTTAACAATACACAGAGAACTGAAAACAAAAAAAATCTGCTGTTACTTATACAGTAGTTGCTTATGTTCAGTGACATTATACTCCAGCAACTGTCCTTTCAAACCATTTCAGAGAGTACACAGTACTTACTGAAGATACCATCTTACAAACTTCTCCCTTGCTATTCACAATACTGAAGGTTCCAGGGTGAAATAAAATTATTTTCCCAACAGCAGGCACTGAAATTGAAAAGTGTTATGAAAAGACTCTACATGTCCCATCTGCCTTTTAATGCAATAAGCATAAACCCACAAGAACTGTCATATGGAAACAGAAAGAACCAGACAGCCTTCCAGCCTTGTGCAGATCACCAGCTGTACTGGGTCTGGGTGGGAAGGAGTTAACTTTCTTCACAGCAGCCAGTATGGTGCTGTGTTTTGGATTTGTGACTAAAACAGTGTTGATAACACACCAATATTTTGCCTATGGCTGAACAGTGCTTGCACAGTCAAGGCTTTCGCTTTCTCCCACTCAGCAAGAGATTGGGAGGGGACACAGCTGGGATAGCTGACCCCAACTGATCAAAGGGATATGCCATACCATATGATGCTGTGCCCAGCAATAAAAGCTCAAGGAAAGGACACAGAAGCAGGGATGTTGATGGTTACAGCATTTTTTTCCCCAGTAACAGTTATGCATACTGAGGCTCTGCTTTCCAGGAAGTGGCTAAACATCTGCCTGACAATGGGAAACAGTAAATAATTCCTCCTTTGCTTTGCTTGCACATGTAGCTTTTGTTCCATCTATTAAACTGTTTTTATCTCAATCCATGAATCTTATCGCCTGCCTTTTTTATCCTCCCTGACCCACAAGAGAAGAGAGTGAGCGAGTGTTTCCATCAGGTCAACCCACCAAACCAAATGCCGAGTGGCTCACCATTTAATGATCTCTGTTACTGAAATATTGATAAAAGCAGACGCACAACAGAAATGTCATTCACATAGAAAACAGCCAAAACTGAAGACTAAAGGTTCAGAATGAGCAGAGTTAAACATTTGAATGTGTTTTTCACAAGTAAAATCCAAGGTCTTTTCACATATAATAGTTGCTTTAAAATGACATAAGCTTGCAGACATCCCTTACAGAATGATGGCTACAATACTAAATAGCATATTTGCTGAGATCTTTGTTCCTTCATTGTGCACAGAAATAGTGACAAAAAATTGTCACTAGTGATAAAGTAGTTACAAAACCAACTTAAGTTCTATAAATTTGGTATTATCTACCACAACTAAAAAAGGAAGTCAGCTGTAACTGAAGCCAAATATAACATTACAGAAGTGCACCACACTCCAAAATGAAGAATATCTGACCTTTTGCACTAAAACATTGAAGCTACTGCCAGACTATGCAGCCAGATAATTCTGCACTTTTGGTTCAATATCAACTTATTAGTTCTAGAGGAAAGATGATTAATGGCCAGTCATACCCTGAGAGGAGAGAAGAAACTGAAAGGTGTGAAAGTCAACTGGAACTGCCCCAGCAATCTGATTAATTCCATTTCCAGCTAGTGCAAATCGCCTATGTTGTTACAGGTAAGATGAGTTAATTTGTCTGAGGCTGTGAGACAACATGTCTGTATAGTGCTCAATAGAAAGGATGAAGGATACTCAAGAAAGGAAGAAAGAGAAGTGCAGGAAGTGAGGACCCTGTTTTTGTGACTAGTACAAAATGTGAAGTGACATTTGATGTAGAAGAGGTGAAGAAGGACATAAGCTTTCTGTGTGTATCTTGTCCACATCTCTTACCCTAGTTTACTAGCTTATCCCAGGACTGGGATCTTTGTTTAGGTATGCCCTATATATTGCACACATTCCTTCTTTCTAAGTCCATCTTGTTGCTATTCAGTGATGGCATGCTATTTCATTGCCCTTTTTTGGTGAGGAGGGGAACTCTACTCTTCTGTGTTACAATTCTTCTAAAACAATTTTCACTGAGGAAGGTACACTTTGAAGCATCTGTGGCTGTGGATAAGTCCATGCTGCAGCAGGTCCACCTTGGAGCATCAGTGGCTGTGCACGAGGTCATGCTGGAGCACCTCAAAGCATATGGCCATGGATGAGTCCGTGACAGAGCAAGTACACCCCTGGAGGGACTGCAGCCATGAGTAAAGCCGTGTTGATGCAGGTTTACTTCTGAAGGGAGTGTGGCTGTGGGTAAAGCCATGCTGGAGCGGGTATATCTCTGAAGGCATTGGAGAAGGCCATGCTGGAACAGGTACATCAAAGCAACTGTGGTTGGGAATAAGTCTATGCCACAGCAGGCACACCCCTGAAGAGACTGTGGTGCATAGATAAGGCTCCACTTGGAGCAAGTACATCCCTAAGGGACTGCAGTCTGTTGATAAGTCCAAGCTAGAGCAGTGGCAAAGGGAGGAGTTCATGGCAATGTTAAACCCTATTACCTGGCCCAAAGGGACCAGGGGTAGAGATTGTAATAGATGATACACCTTTAAACTGTTGTAACCCATGATTTGAGTTGTATGGTATAGGAATTACTACAGCAGGAACCACCTGAAGCAGTGGAGGACAAGTCTCACAAGAAGCAGTGCAAGTGCAGCAGTGACCCAACTTGAGTTGGCTTTGGCACCTAATAACTCCATGCAACACACCACCTTTCCTGTCCTCAGTGTCCACCATAAGAGATGGAGCCCAAAGCCATGGACTAAATGAACTCAATGGACATTTTGTGAACATTTCTGGACATTTTACGAGGGTGGTCCATAGTCTAAGGGAATGATATCTATGTATTATATCAAAGGATAGGAAGCAGGGTGGTGGTTAATGAACATGTATTGGATAGTATGGGACATGAGCATGACGTAAATGGTATGGAATAAGGGGTGGAGAATATGCTGGTTTTGACTGGGATAGAGTTCATTTTCTTCATAGTGGCTAGTATGGGGCTATGTTTTGGATTTGTGCTGGAAACAGTGTTGATAACACAGGGATGTTTTAGTTACTGCTAAGCAGGGCTTACACAGAGTCAAGGTCTTTTCTGCCTCTGACCCCACCCCACCAGCAAGTAGGCTGGAGGTGCACATGAAGCTGGGAGGGGGCACAGCTGGGACAGCTGACCTCAACTGACCAAAGGGGTATTCCATACCATATGACATCATGCTCAGCATATAAAGCTGGGGAACAAGAAGGACGCAGAGGGACATTCGTTGTCTTCCCAAGTAACCGTTATGCATGATGGAGCCCTGCTGTCCTGGAGATGGCTGAACACCTGCCTGTCAATGGGAAGTAGTGAAAGAATTCCTTGGTTTGGTTTGCTTGTGCGCACAGCTTTTGCTTTACTTATTAAACTGTCTTTATCTCAATGCATGAGTTTTCTCACTTTTACCCTTCCGATTCTCTCCCCCATCCCACCACAGGGGGAGTGAGTGAGTGGCTGGGTGGTGCTTGGTTGTTGGCTGGGGGAAGGTGGTTTTTTCTCTTATTTTTTTTGCAAAGTAAGTGGATGGAACTGTGTGCATGGGCAGGGAGTATGAAGAAGGGGAAATAGTTTGAGGAATACATGGCACTTAGTGCCATGGTCTAGTTGACATGGTGGTGTTAGGGCAAAGATTGGACTCGATGATCCCAGAGGTCTCTTCCAACCAAATAGATGATGTGATTCTGTGAAGAAGTAAACATGAAAAGGTGGCATAAAAAGTGAAACCTCTGAGAGGCTGTCTTCCAAATAACATTATAGATTTCACCTGGACAAGAAAACACAGTAAGAATTTGGTTTGGTGCAGCACATAACTTCTAAATAGAGAATAAACCAGAGGTAAATCTCTTCATCTTCTGCAGTTGGAGACTAAATTGAAAAGTAAAAATTAATAATGTGCACATTTATTTTGTTAATATGCATCTGATAATTGAACTTCACAGCTATCTACTATTAATTGAAGTTGTCTACACATTAATGAAGATGAAAAATTTGAAATGTTTTTTTTTTACTTTGTCACGAACTTTAGAGTCAGCTTTTAAACTCTGTATAACTGCATTTTTCAAGAAGGAAAATACCAGTTATTTCACTGTTTAAAATCATCTAATTTTTAGTCCTTTTCAACAGAGGAGTGAAAAGAGAAGTGACTATCACAGAAATTAATAATTAATTCAGCTTACTTCTATTATTTACTGTTGTAGCTGTGAGTATTCATCAACATAGTATCTGATCATCTTAGAAATGTCAGTGAATTATGACTCAGTGCACCAACTTGTAGGAAGTTTCTGTTATTCCTGTTTTACATTTCTGGAAGCCAATGCACACATACTGATAGACTGATTTTTCAGAGGCACTTAGGATCTGACTGTCCTACCCATTCATTTCATTTGGCATTGCAAACCACGGGTCATTATTTTTTCTCCTATAACTTAAGGACTTTGAAAGTGCCATTCATAAGAAACTTCCTGACTTGAGATAAATTTCCATACACATTTTGGAAGCTAACTTTGCTTACGTATGAGGATGGAAAACATTGAAAGTACCAGAGAACATATCTATTGACTTCCAGCTGGTAGCTGATATCTTGATAGTTGTTGAAGCAGTCAGAAACAGAGAGTGAAAAATGAAAACATAATTAAGCCTTTGGATTGTTTCCTTTTTTTTTTTTTTTTTTTTTCCCCTGGGAAAAACAGTTTCTTGCCTGTCCAAGAAGAAATGTTTCATATGGTATAGCAAGCAATGCTTATGTCTGAGGTATTGGGCTTAGAAATTAGTAAGAACTAACAAAGCCAGGACAACCCTATAACTAAAGCCTCATTTACAGGTGTCATTGTTAATGACCCTCATTCTCACAATATATTGCATTTATTTTAAACACCGTCATCACATAATCTCATTCTTATTAGATAACTGATATTTCTGGATACTCCACTGATACTCAGTCACCATAATATAGTTGGTACATTAACTGATATTTCTGGATACTCCACTGATGCTCAGTCACCATAATATAGTTGGTAAATTAGGCAAAGATACCCTTCTCCATTGTTTCTCATGAACTGAGACAAAGTGCAATCTAATGCAAAAGGACAATGGTAGGAGCTAGAGAAGAAAGCCAAGAGTATCTTTTCCATTCCTTTCACAAAATATTCAGTTCAAAGTTCAATACCTGCGTAGGAAATGTATAAAAAAAATCCTCTGCTGCTTTTTTCTAGACAGAAGTAATGTTGTAAACCACACAAACACAACTTTTCAGGGTCCTAGTTGTTTTCCTTAAGTGCAATTCCAGTAAAATTGAAATTCTGCTTGCACAGTAGGATGCACTGGCAATTCAGGATTGTGATTCTAAAATAAAATTACACTGCTGTTAAAGCACAAATCTGCAAATCTCATTTCTTCTGCTTTTCTCAGAATTAGACACAGAAATAACTACAATTCTATATATCTATAGATAGCGATATAGAATATATATACACATTTCTATATATCTATATCTATCTATACTATGTATATGAGTAATACATTGTTTTATACCATTGCTTCATAAAGCAACATGTCACATTAGACTACAAGCAGCTCAGCAATTTCTCCTTTTGCCTTACCGATACTGCACCTACTGTATAAGTAGTTGGATATTCAGTTGGTCTAAATGAATACAAGTACATTGATTTCAAAGGAACTACAGCTAAGACAATGCACAGATTGAGATAGTATCTTCTGTGAACTGAGGACTTGACGAAAGAACAGACTCTGTCCCACGATACACAGGTTTGGACCACAATTGCACGTATCATTTGTGTACAAATAACCACATACCATGCTGTGTACTGACTTTAGATTGTTTAAAACAAGAAAAACTGAAACAATCAGAAAATAACCCAGAGCTTATGAGCCTTTTCCAGAAAGCCTAATATCTTCTGGTTTAAGAGAGCCTGTATGTGATTTTATTTCCAGGCCTTATTAGTGAATTATATCTTACCTAAAAGCCTCATATATTTTTAAGATTGTATTTCCCCAAGCAAAAAACCCAAACTTAAATATTCGTTTGATTCTAGTTACAGCAATGAAAACATCTAGGAGGTAGAAGTTATTTCTATTTACAGGCCTAATTGTGGTCATTCATATTAACCACCAAATATGTTAGCTGACATAGAAACACATAGAAAAATGTAAAGTTTGTTCAAAGTTTTATGCTGTCTTAAACCCTTAAACCCTAGTGGAAGTGAGTAACACCTAAGTGAGAGTCAATTTAGAAATTATAATGAAGATAAAATTAGAGGAACTAAGTATTTACTGGTTTAGTCTTTCTGCTTTTGCATATGGAAGGACTAGATGTAAAAGGTAGAAGTGAGAAAAACTGTGATCCTGCTTGTATAACTGAAAATTTAGCAGTAGTACCCTATCATAGTGGATTAACAGTCACACTTAGCCTAACTTCAGAACAGGCTCTGAGCAGAGAAGCTGCACAAGGTGTAAGTTACTGCAAAAACTGTTGTTACAACATGTGATTCTAACAGACAGATATGAGCCTCGGTCATCAAGTATTCAACTGCTCTGAGGCTGCAGTCTTCAATACTGACAGATTCTTATTTGTCATTAGCAATAGTTGACACTTTGAAAAGAATTGGTAAGATTTGATCAAAAAATTCCAACTGAAATGAATATTAGCTTTGAAAATATATTTCCATTACATACCTCTAGAAGGAGAAGCAAAGGGTGTATTGTGAAAAAGTAAGCAAACAATTTACTACCAGACAGTAAAATATTTAACATCTGTGCAAACATGAACAATAAGTAAGATTGCAGTGTACACAGTACAGCTCCTACACTGGAAAGATCAAGGAAGTGATCCCTGTCTATTCTCTCCACACCTCTCGTGATATTGCAGTGTGTGTTAAAACCACAGTGCAGCATTCTGTCATATACATCCCATGTACTATTAAAGATGTTTAAGAAAGAGTAGGTGGAGAACTGAGCTATTAAAAGATGATAAATCCACTTTATTTGTATATTATTAAGGATTCAATAGAGTATTTCTGCATGGAGGAAAAAAAGCACTATATAAATATTGCAAAATGTTTCCTATTCTCAAATAAGCATGTCTGTTACAAGTGTGGTCTCATGTGATTTTATATTTGGACTTTGTACGAAAGGCATCCAGATGGCGTAGTAAGAGAGTATTCCAAAAACCATAACTGGCATCCTTGCTGGCAGTGACAGCTTCCAGCTACTTTAAATTGTTATTTCCTTATTCTTCAACAAACAGAGAGAGTTTTGTGACAACACTGGAGAAAATGAGAGTCTTTTAAGAATTTATGACATGGTAAACTTCACCTTTTCTATCCAGCTGAGAATGTTCCCTTTGGAGTTATAGAGTAGTTGTTACTACACGCTGCCCTTTTCTTTACCTTCCCCTTTCATAAGAGCAGTTTCTAAATCTGCCTGCTCACAAAGAGATATTCCTTCAGTCAGGATAAGTCAAAAAATGGACATGATTACACTCCTGGACATATATCCTTCCTTTTATTACATCCTTTCATTTTAACTTCACTAGAATCATTATTATTGCCTCATAAAACATGGCAATGGTATCATTATCGCTCCTACTCTGCAAATGCTGTAGATGTTGATAGCACACAGAATAATGAAGACATAGATTTCGACATGCTAAAATAAATTGGAAATGCTTTCAGATTAGCTGAGAAGCAAGCATGTAAATTATTAGACCAGTTATGGACCAGTTTCAAAGCTGGCTTTAAATACTAGAAGGTCACCTACCCATATCCCTGGGTTTTTTAACTTGCCCTTGGTAAATGAATTATGTTTTCAGCAGTATGATCAAACAAGAAGTTCGGATTTGCAGTGTCACTTCAAGTTTGGAGAACTTCAGACCTTTAATTTATAGGTTTTTGTAAAACTGTACAAATGTCTTAATATTAGAGTGCCTTTTCTTCAACTGCTTATGAAAATAAGACTAGATTTTTTTAATGACTGGTATAGGAAATTTTATTTACGTACTACAAATTTGAGTGGCTATGTATATCCTATTGTGTATCCATAACCAGGTCTGAGCTGCCTGACTTTTTATATACTTTAAGTTCTACTATAGATGCTACAGTATAATACAAAAAAAACCCTAATGGCAGTAAAAATACTACAGCAACTTCTGCTTCCTATACTTGACTGACAGACTGGGTCACTGAGTTAGCACGCTACCCTGAACTAAGATTACATACAAAACACACCTTATTCCCTGTCAGTCTCATTGCCATGTTCAATATGCTTGCCAGGTTCTGCTTAAAAATATTCTACAACCAAAGTAGCAAGAGTTATGGAAAAAGTTGAGATTTGTTGGCAAAAGTATTAGGTAATAACGATACAATATTCATACCTATGTATGACTCACATCAGTGACATGAGAACATTTTTTAATCTTGATTACATGATATTTGACATTGAAGGAAGCTGTATGCTACTCAAAGGTATTAACCAGTTTGTCTACTAAATGTTTCACAAAAAGGAGAATAATTTTTGTTTTTTGAATTTTCAATGTGAACACAAGCAACATTTATTTAAAGACAAATAACAAACTTTCTGACCTTGGTTATATTTCATAATGAAGCAAAAAAAGGGCACAGACCCAATTTTCTTCTCTGAGTCACCTTTAAGTAATTGTGTTCGATCAACGTATCTTTTTTTCTGAGCTGCCTAAATTAGAACTGGCTTCCTTCTTATTTCACTAATTGATACTACAATGATTATTTTCCTAACCTTGAATAGCATAATAAGCCTAATGGGGTAAAGACTATCTGGTCTGCCAAGGACAAACTTTAGAGTAGCAGAAGAAAACTTAATTCCCGTGGAATGAGGTTCCAAGCAGGCTCTGATAAAACATAGTCAAGCAGAGCACCAGAAGAGGAAATACCTGATCAAAGAAGATCCTGTTATGTGCATCTGTTAATTCACGTCTCTGTCAGCACCATACGGACCAGTTTGTCAGAAAGTACGGAAATATATAGTATAATTGTACCTAGAGCAAATCATGTTATTAAGAAAAAATAAGGCCCCATTTGGTAACTTTTTAGATTGTACCATGTTTCTGAATATATTCAAAATGCATCACATATCACAACCATCAAATACCTGATATTTTATCTGTTCTGCATACTCCATCTGTTACTGTTTACTCATACCAAGAAATAATGTTAGGAGGGACATATTTTATTCTAGTAGCAGAATTTTATGGTATACCTTTTACTTCAATAAGAGACAGATTTTTTTTTAGTTATTCTGTAAGGCACAACAACGTCACAGATCACCGTTGGCAAACCACAGTCAGATTTATTACAGGATGTTGATATTCTTACTCAGATGATATTAGTTCTTTATTCCATGAGTAATTCCACTGAAACTGATGAAATCACACCTTGGCTAAAGTGCTTCTCAGCCTGAGTATGAGAATCTGGCCCTAATTCCTTCCACCTGCTCTTTCAGCACTTCAGATTATGAAGTGTACATAACAAAATTCAGAAAACTTAAGCAATAGCAAGAGTCAGAACCCGTAATAATTAAGGGCTTTTGAAGCAGGTGACAGATTAATTTATCCTCTGAAGGAGGTAAAGGTCACTAACTGTTCAGCTGACACACACCAAAATATTTTTTCTAATCAAAGGTACCTGTTTTGTTTCTTACCAAATTAGTCATGTCATATTGAATCCCTTGGGAAAGCTATATGTATTGGCAGTGAAATAATGTTCTAATCACTTAATAAAGGTCAAGCCTTTTTATTTAACCAGTGCTATTTACCATATTCTGTAGATGTTCATCTACATTCTAATGTGCACCTGAGTGACAGCTTTCCTCTGACTTGACGTTAGCTTATACAGCTGCACAATAAAAGTGTTATAAAGATTCAGTGAATAAGGAAATTAAATCTTGACTATATGATCTATTAATCATTTTGGTCTGACTGAAGCAAATTGAACAATACAGAAATTTGAATACAATAGTCAGATGTTTTAAGACAACCATTTTTGCGAAGAAAATAGGAGGAGTTACACTTTCACTTGAAAAAAATGAAATAGTTTTTTTTTGCAGTCACTGTATCAGGTAATTTAATTCATGCTTACAGAGATGTATTCTTTTAAAATCAATATATTCACATTGATCACAGGCTAAGATAATCACCTGGAATGATGAACATGTCACATAAATATTTATCTTCTGATTTATACTGATGTCTTTAAAGCCCAGTAGTATGAGGATAAAAGCTTTACTGTTATTGTTAGAAAAGACTGTAAATCAGGAGAGAATATTAAGTGTACAATTTTGATGGATTAGCTAGGATTAATACCTAGTCAGGGAAGACACTAAATGTTGACACATCTAGAAATACATTTGTGTAAAATATATTTTTGCTTTATATAATGTTCATTGAACTTATCAAGTCTCTCTGAATTGCATCACTGATTGAACAGTGATGCTGAAGAAAGGACAAAGAATATTACACATATAGGCAGATTTTCTGAATGCTTTTAGGAACATCCTTATTCAACTAGAAGTAAAGAAATGCATCTTCTGGGATTTTTAGGATTTTTTTGTTTGTTTGAGTAACAAATAACTAGTACTTCTGGAATGCAAATAGTGAGAAGATTTACCAAAAGTCAGCGGAACTGCCCTGTGCAGACTTTTAGAATGGACCTGTGTAATCTGATTATTTGTCATTATTTGAGATACAAATTTCTGGAATTTACAAACCCCTCACATTGTACCAAGTATATATGTAACAATGCTATTTATACACCATTAATTACTATGCAAGTCACCAGGTAATGACCAGCATAAATGGAATGATTTCCTAAAATGAAACAGCATTTAAAATGTCTCTGTCTAATTTTATAGCAACCAGGTAGTTCAAGACATATGTCTCCATATCCTGCGTTTTCGGGTTTGATTTAGTGACTCTCTAATCAAATAACTTATTTTTATGTAGAAGCTGTACCTCAAAGCCTGATCCACTCAGTTCCACTTGAAAGCATTCTATCACTCTTCATCACATGCTCCAGAGACTGGCACATGTCCCTAATAAAGTCAATCCCAAACAATCTGGAAGAGCCTGTTTTAACTAAGCCCTTTACTGAAAAAACAAAACAAAAACCCCACCATCACCCTTGCCAAGAGTACCAACACCATGACAAAAAGCTTCGATAACTCTATTACAGGTATGTAGATAACATTTCACCAATAAAGAAATGTTCCCTTCTATTGTATTTCTGAGTGCTCTCCTGCTTTCCCTTTTATTCCTACATCAAACCAAATCTGATTTTTCTTCAGAGTCTAAATAACTTCCAAATACTAACACTGAGACTTGCCTCTGCCTTTTTTTTTTTTTAATTTTCTAGGTAATTGCTTCCTTCACAAACATCTCACTTCCTAAAGAAAATAGCTTCCCTCAATTTATAATCTGCATGATCTCTCAGCTGTCAAATGATTTTTCTCATTTTTTACTTTGTTTCTAGTGCTGGTCTATCTCTAGCCAAACTCTTTAAAACAAGATCAAATCCAGCTCTCAAACCAGAAAAAGCCAAACAATTTATGTTCAATGTTAGGTATTGGTGCCCTTCCCACTCTTCCTCTATTACTATTCTATATTGTTTGTTGACATCTTTTAGGCATCACAAGTGCTCAGATTGCTTGAGAGAAACTGTTAAATGTTTTACTTGAGGTATAATGTAAGATATCACATGACCTTTTTTATTAGCAAAAAATTAGTAGCAAAAATCATGCAAATAGGCACTGAAAATATGTATCAGATTTGAAGATGCAAAACATTTACAGAGAATCTTTTAAGGGCAATAGACAGGTTAGACATTTCTAGATCTGAATACAAATGAACTTCAGAGGTATTTGATATCCAAACCCATGGCTGGATCAAAAGTTTCCAGGTACACAACTTTTATTAAAACTGAAAACAATCAAAATCCCTATTTCTATCCAAATTTCGCAGATCAAAGCCCTTAATTACATATAGATACTCACATTGCTACCTACCCTTAGGCATACAGCCTGTGTAACAGAGGCACAAGCCTGTATTCCAAGTACATTCAATGAGGCACTCTAATGAGGCTTCTAATTCAGAGATGTACACTAGATGTCCTAAATTGGACAGTAAGAATTTCAACCATACCAGCAATGGGACTATTTTTCAAGCAATTATTATGCAGAACAGTGGCAGAATCTAACTTAAAACATACAGTGATTGTAGCAGGTCTAGGATGTTCTGTACTAAACCATAATACAACCATACCAGCAATGGGACTATTTTTCAAGCAATTATTATGCAGAACAGTGGCAGAATCTAACTTAAAACATACAGTGATTGTAGCAGGTCTAGGATGTTCTGTACTAAACCATAATACAAGCATATTATTTGGAAAGTAAACAGAGTACCTAAACAATATTAGCAATTGCAGGAGAAAATGTGTCAAGCCTAGTAATTATTTTTTCTTCAGAATACTGCAAATGTTCTGAAAGTTGCATTAAATATCGATCTGTTCCTAAGTATCAGCATCCAATTGTGATAAATAATAATGTAGTTTTGCTTAAGCCATAGCACGTAGGCGGTCAGAAAGAATGTAAGTTTCCAAGGACCCAAGTATGGGGATGGAGACAGGGAAATGTGTATTCGGGTGTAGGGTCAAGCTGCTTTAGCTGATACCACTTATCTTAGCTTGGTTTCACCTTCTTGCCCTTATATGGAAGAAGGAGAAGATTACCTGTCAACTTACGGTTTTGTTATGCAACTGGAACATAGAACGCAGGTGCCGGAATAAGGAAGTCAAGAGTTCAACCAAGAGGGAGACTTTGAGCCTTCACCCCATGACCCTCAAAGAAGACCCCCAGAGAACAGTGCGCAGATGCAAGTGGGAGGGTATAGATGTAAATAACTTAGGGGAAATAATCTGAATATGTATAAGACTTCCAAGAAATGGCATGAATACGAATGACTGTCCTAAATAA
>NW_009622603.1:24666-34062 GCF_000690535.1 Cariama cristata
CGTGCACCCAGCACTGAAATAAAGCTTTGCTTCACAGACTTTGTCCTCTCTTAAAAACTACATAGGTGAATATTTCTCACACAATCCTTCCGTATGATTGCTTTTGTGCCTCATCCTGTGAGAAGCTCACTAATTTCTTTAAAGTGCTGTTACTTTTACCAGACCAGGCTTAGGTAACACAGTGGTTCTCAGAAATCAATTTTTTTAAATGTTTTAGACTTACTAACATATACATAGTTTATTCGATTATTCTAAGCCTTCAAATGAAAAATGTACTTACCATGACAAAATGACCTTTGAACTATTCCCACAGGAAGTTAGATTGCTTGCCATTCTCCAAGCAGCAGGATGCTTTTAAAAATACTCTGCATACTTTATAGGAAGTTATATTGCTTGCCATTCTCCAAGCAGCATGATGCTTTTAAAAATACTCTGCATACTTTAATTGCTCTGCAAGAAACAAAATATAGCCAAATAAACAAAGATGACTTAAACACAAACACTTCATTTTAGTCACAATTTTGTTGATGGATTGTTGTTGATACGTACTACACATTCAGAGAAGTTGGATATATTAACTTAAAGTACTTTTTCTGTGGACATTTATGCAAACAAAATACTCAATGTTCACATAAAGCAAACATAAAAGACGAATACACAAAGTAAAAACGAATGAATTTCATTTTTTTTCAGGTAGTGGGGAGCAGCCTCCTAAGTTTTGCAATTCTTGAATTCTGTCACTAAATCACCTTAGGTAGTGGCTGATTAATACTTCTTTACACAGTGACTGGAATACCTCATATTCTAAATTCACAGAGGGCTGGTCCAAGTATAAATACACTTAATTTTGTTATGAAATTTGCAACTCTGCTCATGTAATCAATTAAGGGCTACTCCCAGGCCCGCATATATAAGGAAAATCTATGCAAAGCTCAGATAGCTCAATTTGCAGGCTTTGCATAATACATTTAACCTTGGAGTTTTATTGGCAGAAATCTATTTGCTTTACCTAGTGTTACCCACTTTCTTTAGTGGAATTCCACTTCAGTCCTAGTCTGAGTGTATTATATACAGTTTCCATTTACCTTTCTAGCTTGGGCAAAATGGTATTTTGTTACCAGCATAGGAAAGGAAGTCCTGGCAACCATCTCAGGTATGGATAAGGCATATGGTGGGAGAAAATTATCTGGGGGACAAGGGAAGTGAGTAAGTGGAGATCTGAGAAGGTAATTGGAAATAAATGTGGAAGAAGGATCCCAAAATGTAAGTGTACAGGATTCATGAATATGGAATGACTGAGTAGATCTAACAGAGGATTTTCATCTCCAGGTGTCTACCTGTTCTTGTCAAATTTTATGTTTGTGCCACGGCAGTACTAGGGTCTGACAGACAATTCCAGAGTGCAAAGTTTAAAGATCCAGTGGGAACATTTTGCTGAGAATGCCACTGAAGCCACTGAAAAATTACAGTAGGATTTTTTGCTCCTTTCTCTGAGGGTTTTCAGCAAATATCCTAGTTATTTACCATATAATAATACACAGTTACAACTTAGGCCATTTAATTTTCTAAAATTTGATATATGTCACTTAATTCTTCACAATGTAAGACACAGAGGGTGGAAAGATGAATAATAAACTCCATGAATATATTTCTTTTTTGGGGAGGAAAAAAAATCGCTTAAAAAACTTAACTCATCTCTCATCTCTAGGTTCTCTTTGGTGCAATGTAATGGAAAGTACTGGACAATTACCTAAGTAGTGAGTGTGACTGTGCCAACTGTGTCACACTTGCCATCATGAAACACAGAAATCCAGAGAGTTAACAATGAAAAGTTTTCAGGCAAAAGTTTGTTATTTTATACTTGATACTGTGTTCTGTGTATTTTATTGATGTTTATTTTCAGCTCCTTTTCTAGACTGGCTAATAAAAACTTCTGTTAACAAAATTCTGTGGCTCTCAACAGAGTACTCTGCTTGTACTTGACTATCACCTGCAAGTAAACTCTGTAACACCAGAAAACCACATTTGAAATCAACAAGGTGAGAGATGAACTGATACCACTGTCCTCCATCATCATAAATTCTAAGAGCATTTTGCCATGATTCTTCCTACTTTCTGCTAAGAGTTAGTGTATGCAATCTGGAAAGTACTCATTTATGATATACTAATTGATTATCCTTGAGCAAATCTATGCCTGCATCCATACTCTGTCCAAAAAAATGCAACTAATAGCAGGGTTAGAATAAAGCTCAGTCCTTAGTAGTTTGTAGCAGATATGGGAAGAAAACACCAGGCAATGGTCTAAACTTCAGAAGACAGTTCTGTTTCTGGTATAATGAAGTCTAACCTTTAAATAAGGCAGAAGTCTTCAGTAAGACCCCTGTCTGAGAAAGATTCTGCAGTTTTATTCTGTGCTCGTACAGGTTGATAAAATTGTCATCAACCAGTAAAGCTCCCCGACGGTACAGTAACATTAAAGAAACATACATATGAAGAACTGTAATATAAGGCATTTTAATATTTTGCATTTATTTTACTACAGACTTAAAATACACAACAAAGAACAGGAGGGTTTTTTTGCTTAGTATGAAACAGTTGTAGAAGGTACGGAATCAGGTGATTGCATTTTTGCTCTTTGTATAAAAAATATTTCAGGATTGCTATCATTTGCAGCAGCATTAGGTTAATCTGATTCTAGTTGAGCAGAGTAAGAAAAACTAACCTACTGTTCTAAATACAATAGTGTTGCTTCAAATGTGTACTAATAAAAGAGAGAGAAAAATCTGGCTCAGAGTGCAAGTCTTCTATAATTATTTTTATTTGATTTGACTTGAATACCGAATTGATTCTGCATATTATATAATTGATATAACCTGCCTTCTATTTTTGTATTCACATGGAGTATTTTTATCAGATATAAAGGAGACAGCCCAGGATGCTATGGGCTGCCTTTGCCACAAGAGCACATTGCTGGTTCATGCTCAACCTGTTGTCCTCTAGGACCTCCAGGTCCTTCTCTGCACAACTGCTTTCCAGCTGACTGGCCCCCAGCATGTACTAGTGCAGAGGGTTGCTCCTCCCGAGGTGCAGGACTCCACACTTCCTTTTGTTGAACTCCATAAAGCTGCTGTCTGCCCATTTCTCCAGTCTGTTGAGGTCCTTCTGAATGGCAGCACACCCATGTGGTGTATCAGTCACTCCCAATTTTGAATCACATGCAAAATTGCTGAGGCTGCACACTGTCCCATCATACATTTCATTATAAAGAGGTTAAACAGTATAGGACGCAGTATTGGCCCTTGGGGTACACTACTAGGGACTGGCCTCCAGCTGCTCTGCCACTGATCACAGTCCTCTAAGCCTGGCAGTTCAGAACGTTTTCAGTTCATCTCACTATTTGATCCATATTTTATCAGCTTGTCTATGAGGATGTTATGAGAGATAGCGTCAGAAGCCTGACTAAATCCAAAGTAAATAATATCCACTGCTCTCCCCTTATCTACCAAGCCAGTCATCTCACTTTAGAAAGCTACCAGGTTGGTTAAACACAATCTCTCCTTTGTAAATCCATGCTGAATACTGCCAATCACTTTCTCATCCTTCCTGTGTCCGGAAATGGTTTCCAGGATTATTTACTCCATCATCTTCTGAGGAATTGACATGAGGCTGACTGGCCTGTAGTGCCCTGTATGCTGCTTATTGCCCTTCCTGAAGACATGAGTGACATTTGCTTTCTTCTAGTCCTCAGGAACCTCCCCTGATGCACATGATCTTTCAAAGATTACTGAGCATGGTGTCGCAATGACATCAGCCAACTACCCCAGCACTTAAAGGTGCATCCCATCAGGTTCCATGAACTTGTGTGTCCAATTTGCTTTGCTTAAATGTTCTCCTTCTCTATCAAGGCTAAGCCTTCCTTGCTCCTGACCTTCTCTCTCACTTCTGGGACCAAAGATTCCTGAAGGCCAGCCTTATCAGGAAAGGTCAAGGCAAGGAAGGTTACGAGTACTTCAGCCTTTTCCATGTCTTTTGTCATCAGTTCCCCTGCCTCATTTAGCAGCCAGTGAGCCCATCTTTTTCCTGGTCTTCCTTTTGCTGTTGATGTCCTTGCTGAAGCCTTTCTCGGTGGTGCCCTTCATGCTCCTCATCAGATTTAAGTCCAGGTGAGCTTTGCCTTTCCTAAGGTCATCTCTCATGCTCAGGCATTGACTCAGTATTACTCCTGGGTTTTTACCCTACAGTACAGTCAGGAGCTCCTTGTTCATCCATGCAGGCCTTTGCTTGATTTCCTGGTCATTGTGATGGACCATTCTTGAGCCTGGAGGAAGTGACCCTTGAAGATCAACCAGCTCTCCTGGACCCCTTTTCTCTCCAGGATTGTATCCTACGGGATTCTTCCAGACAGATGCCTAAAGTCTGCTCTGCTAGAGGCCAGGGTTGTGGTCCTGTTTTTGCCCTGCTTATTCCTTGTAGGATCCTGAACTCCACCATCTCATTGTTACTGCAGCCGAGGCTGCCTCCCAGTCTTCACATCCATAATCACAAACTTGAGATGATCCTAAAGCTTTTCACAGCCCCCAAAAAGCTGTATCTATCTCATTTTAAAATACTATTTTAAAAGTGATAACGCTTTTAGTAAAATGATCTTAACGTTGGCCAATTGTTTACAAATTTTACTTCCTGTACCCTCTGGAGACTATTAGAAATGGTATAGCTGAAATTTTGCAAAAGATATGATGTCAAAGAATATCTAACCTGTGTAGAACAAAATGGAGAATTTTGAGTTAATTTAGCAGATCTTTAAAAAGTGAGACCAAAACATATTTTTTTTTCTTTTCAGACGTATTAAGCTTTTGCATTGCATATGTGGATTCACTTTGAATATGATGCAACTAATTTGTATCAATAAGTTGAACTTCAGACAAATCGGGTGACAGAAAACATAAGCATTTCACTTAAATGTCTAACATTCAGCATAACAATAAAAAAATGCTAAATTAAGGATAAAAAATTTATTTGATCACAGATTAAAGTGAAAACAAAGCCGAAGAGTTTAAAGACAGTCTGTATTTACATAACAATACTTATTACTTTCAACATTTTTTTATTATTACCTGCTTCATCTTTTTTTTTTAATATTATTGTTTAGTTGATTAGAGACTTTGTTTTTCTAGTGATCTGTAACTGCAAAATGCATCGCAGAATTGAGAGACCCAGATCTTGCAAGACCTAGAGGGCAGCAGTGAACCTGTTTGTATTCACCAAGCTGCAGTAGGAAATGGAGAGTTAACTGATCATATATATTGCAGTATCTCATGCTCAAGTTAGATCACCATGGAATTTTTGTTATTCGTGCCAATAGCTCACATATCTAACAAACTAAATGATGGCAGGTGAAATTTCACGTACTTAGAAAAGACCCAGAAGGATGGTCAAAGCTACTCCAAATTAAATATTCAAAAAACGTGATCAGGCTCAGCTTCTTTCTAAATTTTGCTACTAATCTTGTCAAAAAGGAATGGCAGCTATTATATTAATGATGTGAGGGACATACATCAGAGACAGCAAATTGTATGTAATCACATATTCTGTTTGAAATATGGCCATGAATAAAATCTGCTCCTCTATATACAGATAAATGTATTACGTCACTGAGGCAGATAGCTGTCTTTTCAAAATCCCAGTGGTTATATATATATCTGCATTCTAAAATACAATTATTTGATATCTGCCCCAAAGTAATTTTGTCTTTTTTTTTTTTTTTTGCAGTACACAGGAATTGATTTTTTCACTTACATATGTCTCAAAATAAACCCCAGCAAAATCCTCATATTTTTCTTCGGTGATACTGTCCAGGTGATAAACTTAACAGCTCACCAAGTCTGAGCAACACCTGGAATTAACAGAAGTTGACTGAAATATCCACACATGAAGCAGTAAAATATCCACAGTTTGGATTAGTAAAATGAGCTATTTTGCCTGGTTGGGACTAGACCAGTAACGAAGGTACATATTGTATTCACAATTATGTTCTTTCTTGTGGTAAACTAAAACTGTATTAATTAAGTTTATATAAGCAGTACCTATTTAAAACCCCAAATAATTTGATTGCAAAGAATTTGATCGTGGCTACAGTATACTCCTGAAATTGCAAAATAATCTTGAAAGAATTCTGGACTCAAGAAGACTAAAGTATAAGGATACTGAAACCACTCTTGAAAATACAATTGGGGTCAAGAAAGCCAAAGTTTTATATACATGTTAAACCACTTGTCGTGGTTTAACCCCAGCTGCCAACTAAGCACCACACAGTTGCTTGCTCACTCCCCAGTGTGGAGGAGAGAACCAGAAGGGTAAAAGTGAAAAAACTCATGGGTTGAAATAAAAACAGTTTAATAATTAATAAGAAATAATAATTATTTTTTTTAGGTAAGGAAAAGAGGTGAAAAGACAACAAAGAGAGAGGAAAATAAAACCCAAGGAAGACAAGCGATGCAAATGAAAATAATTACTCACGACCAATGCCCAGCCAGTCCCTGACCAGCACCCTCCCTCAACCTCCCCCTCAGTTTTATTGCTGAGCATGACATCATACGGTATGGAACATCCCTTTGGTCAGCTGGGGTCAGCTGTCCCAGCTGTGTCCCCTCCCAACTTTTTGTGCACCCCCAGCCTCCTCACTGGTGGGGCAGCCTGAGGAGCAGAAAAGGCCTTGACACTGTGTAAGCACCGCTCAGCAATAGCTAAAACATCCCTGAGTTGTGTTTTCAGCACAAATCCAAAACATAGCCCCACACAAGCTCCTGTGAAGAAAATTAACTGTGTCCCAGCCAAAACCAGTACAACACCCTAAAAACACATTTTACACTGCCTTTTCACTTATGAAAATACAAGCATTTCTGCAGCCATGAGTTGTGCCAGTATTAAATTACTTTCCCCACCCTCATATACTCCTTGTGTGCTTGATAGAGACACAAACAGAAATCCTGAGAGTCAGGCAAAAAAATCACATAGTAGGCAAGCAACTTCCATTTTTGTCATAATGAAAAAGAAAGTGTGCTTTGAAGTTTGGAGTACAAGGCCACCAAGAACTGTTTCCCATCTGGCACAAATGAAGTGTTTGTCCTCCATCCCACACATATCTTGTAACCTTCTCAAATATCAGCAGACACCGGCAATCTTCTTCTAACACTTAGCAGATATTAGGCACAGAAACTGGAAGTTTCTGGTAGGTACACAGAGCCAAAGGAGACCAGAAGGCATGGAAGGGAGCCACAAAAGATTCATCTGGTATTACAGGAGAGCTCATCTAACTACCAACTCTTCTTGGTAAACCTTAACTACACAGGAGCTAGAAGTTCTTTACAGTGGAGAACTGACAAGGGTCTTGATGGACTTCTGATGGTATAAATTACAGGCATTCATAGGGATCTTTCCTCTGGGCAAAAACCTCCTTTAGCCAGACACAGCTGTCTACACCAATTGTTCCTTTAGAGTTAGCATAGATATCTCTACACTGCCCCACACAGCTTTAATCCAGAGGACAGTGACAGTCACAAAGACCTCAAATTGGACATCATGCCTTTTGCTATTGAGTCATTCCCAATAGAAGTCTAGATTCAAATTTCAAAGAACAAATATTCACTTCCTGTGTATTATAAAGCTATTTGGTTTTTTTGGAACTCTATGCAACCATAGCATTCAGCCTCAACCACAATGTAAGGTCAAGGTTTTTGTATTAGTCTCAGTGACATTTAAAATATATGAGAAAAGACCGAAGAACTGATACAGTAATAGACTACATAAAACATTTATATTGGGGTTTTTTTGACTGAAAAAATGAGGCACTGATCATAATCAAAAACATACAACCCTCTTATCTTCACCTCCAGCACCTCTTCGATTATTAAAACTTCACTGGTGTACTTGTTTCTATTAAAGTTCAAACTATTTTTCTAAAGTTTACTGTTTGTGGGCTTTCTGTAACGAAAGCATGAAATGCTATGCTGCTTAAACAAACATTTATTGAAAGTAATATTTATTCTACAGAGCCAGGACATATTAGGTATTCGGTACAGGAATTTTTTAATTTTTTTTTTTCTTAAATGAATTTGTCAATAATGCTACTCAGTTTTTTCTCAGCTTCTTTAAGAACAAGAGTATAGTTTGAGAAGACTTACAAATAAACCACTTTTGGAAAACATTTACACTTTATGAGTCCGTTAATTCTACCATCCACGTACGTTAATAACTATGTCTAGCTTTTAAATAAATACATCAAAATTCATAATACCTTTTGAGGTACATGAATAGAAGTCACTTGAAGCTCCTGAGTTGAAATCTTTATGATAGCTACTATTAAGAAATGATGCTTCACGTCATGGCAGTTTTCTAGTATCTTCCATAGTGTTTTGTGGCACATGTTGTTCTGAACCTACAGGACTGATCATGAGCTTTAGAAGGAATTTGTCATTGATGGAGGCCAGAAACGGTTCATTTGTAACGTCTTTAACATTTGTTTCATTTATACCATATCATCAAGTACAAATACTGCAAAATTAGTGTAGACTAGGAACAGGTGGACAAGCAGAGGAGAGAAACCGATTTCTCAGGCAAAAAGAGCAGCTTGACCTAAGGAATGCAGAATGCAATGAGGGGGGGAACTGCTAAGCCAAAAGTTAGACTCTCAATAGTACTATTGTATGAGCTCGTAAATCTGCATGCTCGCGAACTACTAAGATCCTTGAAGTGCAACTGAAGACTGATAAAGAGGAACATCCTATCCCAGAACATCATTAGGCTGGAAAGTTGCCACATGAAGTGTAAAGTCAGCAGAAACCAGTGGTAACTGGGGAAAACGAATAGGTGGTAGGGGGAGATCACAGCCACCAACTCAATTCAAGACTGAAAAGATTTGCCACCCCTACCTGTAAGGAGCGTGCATGCTAATTTACATAGCAAGCAAGGCTAATTTAAATATAACTAACCAATAACAAATCATGGTGTAATTACTAACCCATAAGTGTAAATTTGGGTGGGTTTTTGCTAATCATGTAACAGGATAAATTTGTTGTAGCTTTTGTGTAGAGTTGAGCCAGCTTTGTGGGATATCACCTGGCTCTTGGCTCTGTGCAAACCTGTAATAAAAAGAATACCTTGACCCTGTGTGAACTGGCCTGCATACCGGGTGAAGATCCCACTTTTTGGGACAACATTAGGTTAGCTCTGTGCTTCTAGCTCTTTACATGCCAGGCCATTACAGTTTAAGTAACCTGGTGTGACATGGTGTTACTGAGTACAGCTGTCCTCCAAAGATTTGTCAGCTTTTTCAATTTAGAAAAATAGTCCACAGCAAAAGGTACACAGACACAACACAAAGAGGCAAAATGTTTATAC
>NW_009622604.1:0-12905 GCF_000690535.1 Cariama cristata
GCTGAGGGTACACTCCGTCCCCTTAAACAAGACTTGACCCAGAACTGCTGTCTGGGGAACACTGCTAGCTACAGGCCTCCAACTAGTCTCTGCACCACTGATCACAACCTTCTGGGCTCTGCCATCCAGCCAGTTCTCAATCCACCTCACTGTCCACTCATCCAGCCCACACTTCCTGAGCTTACCTATGAGGATGTTATGGGAGACAGTGTCAAAAGTCTTGCTGAAGTCAAGGTAGACAACATCCACTGCTCTCCTCTCATCTACCCAGCCAGCGATGTCATTGTAGAAGGCTATCAGATTGGTCAAGCATGATTTCCCCTTGGTAAATCCACGTTGACTATTCTTAACAATCTTCTTTTCCTCCAGCTGCTTAGAGATGACATCCAGAATGAGCTGTTCCCTCACTTTTCCAGGAATGGAGGTGAGGTTGACTGGCATGTAGTTTCCTGGGTCTTCCTTCTTGCCCTTTTTGAAGACTGGTGTGACAATGGCTTTTCTTCAGTCCTCAGGCACCTCTCCTGTTCTCCATGACCTTTCAAAGATGGTGAAGAGTGGCTCAGCAATAACATCTGCCAGCTCCCTGAGCACTTGTGGGTGTAAAAGCTCTTAGTGCAAATTAAGGCTCCTTGATGTCTACTGTGGGACATCATGCCTCCATACAAACCTCAGTGTAGAAATTTAGTTCATTGTCAATACTAGAACAGAAGAATCATCTGCCCAAATCTGCTCTAAAAGCAGCTGGAGATATGCCTGGGCTCTCTACTGACTATGGCCTCTTACCTTCCAACCTTGTATTAGTGAAGGATGAACACAATACAGCGGAGTTGTGCCACACCTCATGCACAGCCTTCCCACTTCTGCAAGTCCTCTATACTAGACTGGCAGATGAAGCAGCCTCCAGCTCTTCTGGCTTTATGCTAACAGGCAGCATTGTTTCCCCTGCCAGGTAATCAAATAGTGCCTAGGGCTGGAGAATAACACAGTATCAAGATTTTTTGCTTACCCTCAATTCTTCACAGCAAGTGTCTGTGAAATAACGGAAAGTATTATGGAACAATTTGATTTCATGATTTGTTCATACTGATGGCAAAGCGTTCCCTAATTGTATAATAAACATCTGTTCTGCTTGATTAAGTACCGTTAGAACAGCACCATTTCAGAGAGTCTCCTTTCACTTGCTTAACCAATACAAATATCTTAATTTTTTTTTTTTTTTTAAGTGATCCCTACAATGTGTGCCGACCTTCATTTGGCAAAACTAAAATGACAGCAAGGAGAATAAATTATTGAGATGAAAAGGCAGTTTGTAAAGACTTAAAGCTGTTGATTAAGCTGAAGCACAATAGCTCAGTAAGAAGATTTAGAGGCTACCATGCAGTCTTACAGAAAATTCTTATGCTCTTGAAAAATTTGGGTTTGATTTGTATACTTCCCTGAGATCAGTAACCATAGCTAAAATGGTAGCAAGTTTCTAGCTCTAAATGCCCCAAAAGGAGAAGGGGTCAATTCTTTAAGTTTTGAGCTTTCTTCTTTCAAAGACTGGAGCTGTGAGAGGAAAAAAAAACAACACAGGAGCTGTTTACAACATTGAAATGCATCACACACTGTTAGATCAATGGACTGCAATGGTAGGAATCTTTTATATGGAAGCCTGCAACAGCCCTGCTAGGACAAGTTACTGATGCAGCAGGGCTGGAGTACTTATTCTTTTATGTGCTTCACCAGGAAAGTCCTAAGCGTCCTGAAAGCAAAGGGCAATCAATAACTCATCAGACATAATGTAAAATGGAACTAATGTTCAATCAATTAGGTACCATAACCATTCCATGAAAGCACCAATTAGAAATAAAAATAGTTTAAGTAATCAAGCAACCTTTTAAAAGCACTTGAGGTTGGGAACTATTCTGTTTTCACAAGTGGTGTATTCTAACAAGAGACTCCTGTCAATAACTGCCAGAGATGCATGGCTTCAGATGTTAAACTGGGTTATTTCCACAAATAGTACCTCAGTATAACAACTCTGGCATATTGAGTTCATTTATATACCACAGCGAAAAATTTTTCATCTTTATTTAAATACATTTCTGGGGCGTTCCTGAAGCTGTTTTTCACATACTTACATGTATGAGAAACACAATGAAGACAGAAGGTATAGTAAGACCTATTTCATAAAAAGGAAAATTCTTATTTTATAGCTTTGGTTCAATATAGGTAATCTTAGGTTTATATATTAGGTTCAATTTGTTATATCTGCTTCATCTGTGCAATATCTATGAGAATCAATTAAAGTTTTTCGGGCACAGCTGAGCCCCTTTTTATTTTTTTTTATTTTTTTTTTTTACATCACAGCTGATGGATTTTAAATTTAGAAGTTCATCTAATTTTTGTTGGTTTTCTTTCCCCTTTTTCTTTTAAGGAGAGATCTCCCAGAATCTCTAGGGAACAGAAGATAGAATTTAACCACTTTATTTACTTTGTCTCTTGGATACTTTGTGGCCAAATGCTGTTTCCGTTTATCATGACCTAAGTGTGGGTTAACAGAAAGATTTTTATTGCTTCTGTGTAATAAGAAAAAAATATTACCTATATCAAAAAAGTAGGTTCTGGAGGTGGAATGTATAATTTACTGAAAGGTTCTTACAGCTGGTTGAAAATATTCTGTCCAAATGTGTAGAAAAAAATGAGTATTTTCAAAGTCTGGGGGTTTGGGATTTTTGGTTTGTTTTTCTGTTCTTAACTCTCAATGGATAGCTTTGATTTATTTTATCAAAAAAGCAAAATTATAAACCTGAATATTTTACTTTTACATTAAAATGCTTTCATTTGGTTGAGTTGCCATAAAGATCTAGGTCAGCTGTGACATGGTTGCCTTGTCTCCCTCCGTTCTTATGACACAAATTACCTACTGAACTTCAAATATTAGGAAAAAACCATCCTTCCTGTCTCAGAAATATTGGTCACTGTCCTCTGGTGTGAGTAAGGATACTGATCTAATCTGGCTAGTGTGTCGAGCAGATCATGTGAATTCCAGATCCCGTGATTTGAGAAATGGAAGTTTTACTTTTTAAAACAGGAAATCACACGATGAAACACAGTTCCTTCAGTAGTGTTGCAAACAACAAGAACTAGACCGCACCTGCTTAGGCCAGCCAATTCCACCATGAATGGAGGGTTTCTATTAATTAAAAATAGAAATTGGAAAATAATATTTAAGTTCACGGTTTACTACAGCTATACTAACATTAATTATGTTTCTGTGTACAATAATTATGGTAAATATCCTATTTACCAAATAGAGCTTCTTTAAGCATGGAAAAGACTGAGGGGACACATCTCATTCCTGTTAGAGAGCACTATTTGAATATTGTAATGTTGTTAAATCATTGTGGGCAGAATTTCTCTCACAGAAAGGAAGAGTGAGAATTAAACTCCAGTTTAGCAATTCAGGAGCACCTCAAAGAGTTGTGTTGAAAAGGGGGAGAACTGGATCCCAGTCTGTAGTTATCAGAGAAGAAATGGAGGAGCAGTAATAATCACTTTTGGATTTTCTTTTTCTGATTGAACTTCTATCTTGCCCGTGTGCAAGCAAACCTGGAGCAGACTGGGAGTGTGCTGCGCCTTGGATTCACCAGCTGCTACAGGCCATTGCTGGGAGGTGAGTGATAGGGGTCTGTATCCCTAGAACAGCCAGGGTATCAGACTATGGTCTTCAGCTTGTTCGGTGAATGCTTTTCTATATAAGATGTCAAGACAAACTTTGGTCCCTGTCGATGTATGTATAGATGCTTCATATCTCCCTTTCTAAGGTGTCTGTTTTTCCTGATGGACTGTGTAAGAAGCTTATATCCTATAATACTACCAGGCTTGGACAGCGTTCTTAAAAGTCTGCTGTTTCTCAGACAGGAAAGACATTTTTGTGTGTTATGCAGTAAGGAAGATGGAATAACTGCGATGATCTTAAAAGGTACTTAAAATCTTGTATTGAAGAGGGTGGAGGGTTTTTCAAAGGGGACTATCAAAATAGAAGCCTCCTTAGATGTATTTATTACTGCAGAGAAAAGGAGGTGTCAAATAGCCAGGGAGTTCTGATAGTTATGTTTTATTTTTGGAAAGCATCAGAACTATTGTTTCTACTTTTTTTTTTTTTTTTTTTTCTCTCCCCAGGCTGAAAGAAAACTCTTTGCCCAGTGAACCTACCTTTCCCAAGCTATCTTTTCTGAAACACTGTATATTCCAGAATGTAGATTTGCATTGTATTTATGTAAAAGGGGCAAGGTTTGATGTGTGGGCATATGGTTACTGTTCCATATATAGAACATTACCCTCAGCAGTGTTAGCATTCCAGCTGTAGATATCACTCATGCATATGCATAGTCCTTCAGGAACAGCAAAGGTAGGATTACTCTGTGTCTGAAAGTCTTAATTAACAGATTTCAACAGGGCGAATGGTAGGTAAAACTTATTACAAGCATCACTTTAGTAGTATATCTGTGAAATGGTAGGTTATGCAGGAGGTGGACTGTATAATTACAGTGGTCTAAAAACTTATTAAAAATGTTATCCAGTATTTATTGGGTAGAGATATATAGCATATATTTTTTGAACAAGATGAATACACAGCTGCACTTCAATCTGCCTGGAAGCAGAATTTGGACTTTCTTTTCTTCTTCTGATCCACTTGAATGAATGGAGTCAACAGCAGAAAGTGTGAGATTTTTTAGCAGGTGAAGTGCAGGAAGGCATTTAATTAAATTAAAGCTCAGAAAATGTTAAACCTATGAAAGGAAATACTTTTTCTAGGCTCCATGTAATTTATTTTCATTGCTTCTTGAATGCATTTCAGATGTAGGTATATGACCAAGCTACTGTATCAAACTAACCGACAGACATATTTGTCATCTGTTTTACAGTAACTGCTCGCTGCAGTAACTGCTCAAATGCTTGCAAACTCCTCACTGGAAGACTATCTTGCCAAAGTTATCAAATTCCTACAGATTTGTGTCACAGAAATTGAGCATTGGCAAATCCATTCCAGCCACTATTGCAGAGGTCTGTGACACTACTCTGCTCCATTCCTTTTGATCACAAGTTGTAATGGGTATCCTCCCTTTCAACCAGAAGAAGAGCAGGATTAGCAGAGTCCATATCACTAGTAGTTGTGATTTATTACCAGGCAGAGGAAACCTGGCTGCCAGATGGGCTATTGGAAGGAATAACAGAACTCACCTCTCAGCTACCAAGGGTCGTCAGCCAAAAAGGGCCAGTTGTTGTGTCCTGAATGTCACTGTCTCACGGCTGTAGTCTTATCTACTCAACACCCTTTTGTGCAGATGATGTGTCCATGGTGATAGGAAGCCCGCAGCTGTGTGGTCATGCTGGATGTTTCATTGCCTTTTTCTCCCTATGGATCTCTTGAACTGGAGGCCTGAATTCTCCTCTTCTACTTTTTGGTAGCCACTGCTTTTCTTTTCTCCTACCAATGTCCTTTACCTAACAATCAAAAGTGTGGTTTTGTAAGGAAGATCCTGCCAAGAATCTTTCCAAATGTCTAATTCTGGAGGCAGGAGCACTTCCCCGGTATATTTCTTACTCACCGGTTACGTTTATCATTTGACTCCTACTTCAGTGCTATGTGCAGATAATCAAGGGCATAGGAATTTGACACAAGGGTAAGATAGTGTCTGTGGGATGGACCATGCCCACAGATCACTATGAGATACATGTTTATAGATTCAGAGTGGTCCAAGGTGCATATGAGTGTATTCTGTTATATGCTGGAAAGTTTTTCCACCACTTCAAGGTTTTCCACTTTAAGGTTGCACTCTAAGTTTTTCCTGCCTTTGTTCCAGCTATATCTCCTTTTGGACAGTGCAGACTCCCATGGAACTGTACTGAAGAGCATTGGCAGGGACACTGCAATAACATATGCTTCTGAGTACACAGTTTAAGTGTCTTTCACCAGGTATGTTTGCACCTTACTGTATAATGGAATTCAGCTTTTTAGTGAAGGGGTCTGAAATGTTTCTCATCTTATAAACATTTTTCCTGTTGTTTCTCTGATATGTTATCAGAATCTCTACTTAGTGATGTGCTGTTTGCTGTTCTGGAATGTTATTAGAAATCTCTACTTAGTGATGTACTGTTTGTTGTTTTGTCTTATTTTAATGAAATGGTACTCCACATATGGTACTACACAGTTGATTGCTACATTTATCCAGGCTTCAGTTCTGGAGTGGCTTGTAGATGCACCCAGGAGTTCCAAGTATCATGTATTTACAAAAGCATTAGGTCAAGACAAATTGTTTTGAAATGCTATACAAATAATGATCCTGAAAACTATATTTCACTGGGTTTATCTGTGCATGTGACAACTGTGCTAAAATAATCTGAGAGTGCTCCTCCGAGTGAAGTTACTGCTCTCAACACTCTTCACAAACAAAACAATTTCTTTCTTTAGTAGCACATACTCCTGTTTTATTGTGTCTCATTCTTGGCAGCAGGAACGGGTTTTAAGGGCATGACACCTCAATGAGATCCTGTAGCGCATATGACATTGTGACAAATGGCTACATTGCAACATAGAATATGACAGAGACTGTGGCACTATTCCATGGCCAGCACTGCTTAAAAAAAACCCAAACCCTTTCACTAGAAACAAACAGTAGTACAGTCTTTAAAGAGAGACCTAGAAATCTTCGGGGTGTGTGTGGGGGGCTCAATTCTTGAGAGTTATATGAAACCCTTTTCACACCACCCTGCTGCTTCCCACCCCAAGAGGAAATATCTTTCTCTGTATAAAACATATTTCTTTATGTTGGTGCAGTTGATTTTAGGTTGCAGATTATAAATGTAATGAAGAGGAGCATTACTGATGAAGTTAGAAAACAAGAGACCATGCTGACATTTGTGGAACATCATTGCCAATAGGCATATGTAAAGATTTACTGTTTATAGCAGTGGTAAGCTATGATGCTGTGCCTCCGACTCATGGGAGCTATATATTTTGTTCTTTAATGCTCATTAGTGTTGTAGGAGGCTCAGATTTTAAAAGGGTTTGCCTAGGTAGGTTGTCAGTTGGTGATGAACATAATTGGTGCCGTGAATCTTTCTGACAGCTCACAATCATAATTATTTTCAGAATCTCAACAGAAGAGCTGTAATGCATGGTTTATAGCATTTAGCTGGTGGTTTGTGCAATGGTGGGCTTTGTTTTGCAGCTATATCTACCACACCAAAGCAGTTTTCTATTCTCTCACCTTCTGTGGCATTTTCCATCTGAAATCTGTTCATATGACATACTCCCAAAGCTGTGGGATTCACTAAGCTTGCATGGATGTTGCTAAAATCTACAATTTGGTGACAACATTTTTGATTATGAATTTCATAGCTATAGCATCTCTCTATAGAAACCAAAAGTTTAATTACACAAAAGTAATGCTAATTAGGGAGGGAAATACTAGGGCATTAGATTAAATAAATCTAACAGGGAGAAGTTATTCAGTATGCTGACTACTACCAAATGCTCATGAAGATTTCCATTTTCTCTTGGTGATCTGTGATGGGATGCACCTCCTGCTCTCAGAGCCGCTGCTCTGTGTTGGCTCATGCCTGAGCCTCACACTGGGGCAGCAGCCAGAGCCCTTCTCTACACTCATGGCTCTTGCCCCTTGTGCTTTTTCCCTGGGGTATGAGGTCATCATCTGCTGTCAGCGGTGAGCCCCACAAACATAGCTCTGTGCGGGAAGACCTCTTTCAATATCTGGAGATCAGAAGTCTTGTGGGCCAATCTTGCAGCTCCTTGAACTCATGCAGTACCCAGGCATGGGCAGCCAGCTCCTGTGTCAGGCTCTGGGAGAGGTTGAGAAGATTGGCCATGTAGAAGGCTGGTGACAAGATCATCTCCTCAGGCACCCTCTTATTGCTGAAATAGAGGTGGTGGAGGTGTTTCTCCTCCAGGTAGCAGCACAGCTGCCTCAGGTTATCATCCAGCAGCAGCAGAAAATTCCTCCTTTGCCAACTTGATAGGGGTATGGTTATCAGGAGTTGCATCACAGCTGCCTTCAAGGTATGGGTGGAAAAGTCTGTGTCCACCAGTATATGAGTGCAGAGCTGAAGATACCTGAGGTGGAAGCTCTTGCGCTGGGCACACCTGGCCATGTGCCTGAAGAACCACATCCCTGCCACAGTGCAGCTCTCTGGCTCTGTTGTGCTGCTGGTAATGCCGGCCTCTACCTACTCCATGGTCAGGAGGTTTTCTTCACATTGAGGTAAGAGCCACTGCAGAGGGCATGTAGGAGGCTCAGCTCCCAATTCCTCCTCAGCTCATCTTGGTGGTGGTGGAGAAAGCACTGCATATCCCACATGAGCTGCTCCCTCATGCACCTGCACTCAAGCTGCACGTGAAGACAGTTCCTTGCCGGCATCTCCCCCACAGTGCCCCGGTCCATGTGGAAGCACAGCCCACCCTGATAGCTGGCTGCAGTGTGGCTTGAAGGTATTCCTGGGAAATTTTTGGCAGGCACAAAGAAGAAAGGGCAAAACGCTGCCCAGTAGTGAGGGGAGAAGTGTGAGAAACAGCCCTGCAAATGCCAAGGTGAGAGAAGGAGGAGAGGGAGCAGGTGTTCCAGGCACTGGAGCAGGGATTCCCCTGTAGCCCCTGGAGAAGACCATGGTGAAGCGGGTTGTCCCTTTGCAGCCCCTGCAGAGGACCATGCTGGAGCCTTTGGAGAACCCCATGGTGGAGCAGGTGGATGGGCCCTGTGCTGGCACAGACCCTCTCTGTATTTGCACTCTTGCTTTGAAAGTACATAGGAAAGCTAAAGCCCAACTCAAATTGAGTCTGGCAAGGGATGTCAAAAACAATAAGGGCTTCTATAAGTTCACAGGTGACAAAAGGGACACTAGGGAGAATGTGGGTCCACTGGTGAATGAGGCATGAGATTTGGTGACAAAGGATCTGCAAAAGGTTGGGGTACTCAAAGCCGCCTTCTCTTTAGTCTCTACTAGCAAGACTGGCCTTCAGGAATCCCAGGTCTCAGAGAACGTGGTCCTGGCCAGTCAGCTCTGCCTGGGTAGGGGGATTGGACAAGATGACCTCCAGAGGTCTCTTCCAACCTCAACCAGTCTGCGATTCTCTGAAGTCACCTGTTGGAGCCTCTATGGGGAAGCTAATGAAGGAAGCAAGGTGAGAGACTCATCCTTTTGATTTACTACCTATGGCTTCTATGCATGAGGTTGTCTTTCTTGAAGTAGCTCTATGCAATTTTTTCTTTCCTTTTTGTATCTCACTGAATCAAAATTTAGGCTCAGAGGCACTTGGGCTATGTACACAGACACAGATGGCTCCGGAAGCATAAAAAAAGGCAGCTATAAAGAAGAAATTTTGTCACTTTGTCTTCAGAAGTTATTTTTTTTTCCTGCAATTTGTTCACTGAAACATCTAAATATTTCTAGATTGTGTCTACTGTCCCCAAAATAGACTAGAAAATGGCAATTTTTTTGTTTGGAACTTGATGCAGTTTCTTGAATACTAAAAAATCTGTTTGTTCATTACCCCCACCAGCCCTTATTGATATAGAAGTGACGTCCACAGAAATAGAAGTGCTTATTGCCTTGGGTGTACTTTGTCTTGAAGTCTTGAAGTTCCAGACCAAAGGAATGCATTTATTGCCTTTTGTTCTATTTTATATTACTATGTGTTATACATCAAATATGCAGTCTACATTTGGTAGAATACAGATCTTTAACAAAGGCTATGAAGATGAAATCTTTCCACTGTACTTGAGTACAGGAACATCATAACACTTCTCAAGGAATTTCTAGGTAGGCTGCTTTCTCAAGTTTTCTGTGAGAAAATACCAAAGCACTTAGAAAGTGGGTGCTTCACATTCAGAAAAAACAGGTAATTTCTGCCTTTCTGTAAAATACAGTACGGAGTGTACATTATTGCTCTGAGTCAAGTTTTCCCCTCCATCTTCAAAGTACCACATTCACCTGTCTTTTGCTTTTAATTTCTCAATACTTTCTACTGTTTAAAAAACACTCACACATGTGATGTTTCACTTACTGGACTGATGTTATTTCCCATCTGGAAATAACATGTAAAATTATTATTTGTTTATATGAACTAGAAAAGAAAAACAATAATTTCTTGCTTTCATTCAACAGTGATAAAGTCCAAATCTATTTTTTGGACAAATGACCCCTTGGTAGTGGAACTCCACTAAAAACAGAAGTCACTGTTCCAGGTTATCTGAACTCTTGGAGAACCCACCCTCTGTGCTGTCCCTCTAGTTTTTATCAGTCCCAGCGCCTTGTGATATGTCCACTTGTCCTGGACATCCTGTGAACTAGCAGTGACTGCTAAGCATGCAAAATCTGTTCCTCAGGAATTATGACCAGCTTATGAATACAGTGGCCCAGAACAGCCTATTCAAAGGAAAATTGCCATATTTTTAAAATGACAAGAACAAAGCACGACAAAAAGAGGGTGTGTTGTCATAAAAAAATCCATCCTCCAACTCTCAACAGATGTACTCTTACTTAAAAGCAAAACAGGACACAGAGCAAATACAAGACTCACTGAAAAAGCTGGATATATAATAGACACAAAATATTATAGACAGTTTGCAGACCCATCACAATAATTTAATTAATTCTAGTCTGCTGGGTTTTGCATTGATTCACAGGCTTGGCATATGACTTTTAGAACTCAATACAGCATGGTATTAAAGCGATAACAGTGCATACTGCTGACTTGAAAGATATTTCAGTAGGGATAGCAGATACATGAGAGCAGATTCTTAGGTGGTATAATTTCTTGTGGCTCTAATGCATTTTAGCTCTGCTGACTTACATCTGCTGAGAATCTAGTCTATGGGAATTCCTTGATGCTCAGTGCTATCATTCTGACACTTGCCAAAATGTCAATGGGAGAATGTACCATAAAAATATCACTCCTTGATAGAAATGAATGTAACTTTAAGATCAGTCATTTGTGTTAGCCAGATTCTGTTCTCATCTTAATAGAACTTTTAAATATCTGTTTCACTACCAGGATAAATGGCTGAGCGTTAACTACTGCAAATGAATACAGAACTATAAAACTTCGGTATAATCATGTAATTTATTTTTTAATTTACTGTTAGTACAGAACCAATCTTCTATTGAAGAAGACTATGTTGGCAATTGGGTGCTATATATTTGACATGTAGAAATAAAATCTGTATTCCTGAGAATGCAGTCTGATGATTTTTATCATCATTTTAAAAATCCCTTACAAAGGGAAGTATTTCATTATTATCTTTATTTTATAGCTCAAGAATGGGATGTTTAGAAAGGTGAAGTAACTTTTTCAAGAAAGTCAGTAATGGGAAATAAAATATTGTTAAAATGACAATGGTATTTTATAATAAACGTCATTTTATAAAATGACAAAATTCCACTACTTTCAGGGAGGCCAAAATTTCCTTTGAAGTCTTAGATATGACCCACATGTCTAGTTCAGCACCTTATTCACAAGGAAAGGTATTGTCAGTCTTTTGCCTAGTGGAAAGGTATTGTCAATCTTTTGCCTAGTGTGGAGCACACCTTTTAATAATAATTCCATAACTTCCCTGGGACTGCAACCAATGATTTAATTAAAAAACAAGGTTAGAATCTGAGTTCACCTTGTTAGCTATAAGAACAGAAGACTTATAGACCACATAACCTCAGGGCTCTGTACTCAACCGCTGGTTCATGGGTAGCTGTTTGAGAGAGACCATGGTGAAATTTACTACTTTGCAGTAGCTTAATAACCTGTGGTTTAGACGTCCTTAAGGATTTCTAAGCAGTTCTTGACCTTTATTCACAAATCTTTTTTTTTTTTTCCCCGATAAAGTCATTGTTGACTGTGACACATGGATCGTTTCTGTGTACATTCTACATTCTAACCTGTAAGCATTCACAGTCACATAAGGATGTAGAAATGTGGAGTTCTAGACAGTTCTAAACTCCAATGTCTATATAACATGAGACCTGGAAATAGTGAGACAGTGTAGTCAGCACGACTGACAATGAAAGCAATGTACTACAACCAATCCCTGCAAAATCTTTACAGAATGAGGAAGGATTTCATGGAAAATAACAGGGAAACTTTGAAGGCATATATTTGAAAGGCTTCCCCCAAGCATTGTAGACAGCACAAGAGGGAATGCAAAATAACTAGTGAAAAATGGCAAATTACTTCCTTTTAAATCATTAACGTTAGCTTCTTCTTGTGGCAGTGGTTCTGAATAGTTCTTCAACCTGGTACTTGTAAAACAGTGTTAGCTTACTTTCTGCAGATTGATTATCTCTTGCAACATGCTTTTACTTATCTGAGTAGTATCTGACTCTCTGAACAGCTCCAATGGCTTCCATAATAGTATCTGTTCAGGAGGACTTTATTCAGCATATCCGAGCCTGGAGTTTCACAGCTTTAGAGTTTTTCTCCTCAGTAGAATTGCCAATGAGAAGGCCTCAATGTAAAAAAAAAAAAAAAAAAAAAAGGTTCACTTCCAAACTTCCAAAATTGACTTTTGACAAAAGTAACGACGAAGCGGATTCAGTAAAAATGTCCCATAGCCAGCCACTTTGTTAACAAACAGAACATTATTATTTCTACAGTAGAACAACACAATTCGCAAGAAAAGTCACACATCTGACCATAACCAGTTGGTGTATATTGGTTGCACAGTGATACCCACTAATTATCTGCAACTGCTTCTCTAAACAGATAGAAGATTTGGCCACTGAAAGGAAATCTTCTAGTTCCAGGCCAGTTATTCTACAGCATGATAATTTTTTTTTTTGGCAAATGACATGGGTTTTTTTGAGGAAGGTGGGAATCTACTCTTTGGGTCCTCTTTGGACCTATTTTC
>NW_009622604.1:12923-14585 GCF_000690535.1 Cariama cristata
CCTTTTCTCCTTTTCCCTTTTCATTGAGGTTTCTATTGCTTCCTTTTCATGGATTTGTCTACCAGGTTTAGTATCATGCACACAGAGAATTTCATTATAAGTAAATTTTATGTGTGTGTTTATACTCAGGTTCTTTAGAAAGTTATAATTATCTTTTTTTGTTGTTAATTGAGGAAAACTGATACCAGATCACTTAGACGTGTTTCTTAAATTAGTTGCTTTTTATAGTACTATAGTTTACATACTACTTGCACTCTGCATAGCTTTTTTTTTTTTCTTTGAAAATACACTGTTAGGTTGCAGACTTAGTTATCAGAAAGGCAATAAAAATCTCTTCCTAAACGCAGTGGAATTTGGTATACTCCAGACATCTTACTAATCCTGTTACTCTATTAAATGTATTTTCTAACAAGTTCATTCTGTATACTATTCATCACATAAAGCATATGAGGTGTTTTCACTAGAGATGGAATCAATTTTCAGCTTGTAGTGCTTAATAGTATGTTTATTATATTCTAATAATATGATTTTTTGCATTTAATTTGCTTGTGATCAAGTTTGATATGTTTGAATTCAGCTTTTCAGTGTCTTTTTATTAGTAATGGTTAAAAATTTTCTTATTAATAAATTGTTATCCAGTGATTTTGGGTTTTTTTGGGGGGTGGGGCTGGTTTTCTTGGTTTTCTGTGGGTGGATTGGTAAATGCTCTCAGTGGCTACAATGTAAATTAAAAATAATCACACTGAGGTCAGTAGGTTATTACATAGAGGGGAAAGGTAGATTTCACTATGCCACGCCACAGTTAAGAAAACATACTTCTGTTGTTATCAGGAGATATGTTCCAACATCTTTTATAAAAGGGAGGCTATTCAGACTGATTTTAATTTGATGACTGTTTCCTTTGGACTTGTTTGGGAGATATACATTGATTTGCTTTTATTTTAATTTTTTCTCTTTTAAATATAAGCAATATCATGTGGTGCTTATTTTTTAATGATTTAGAGTAGTACCATATGTAGGTCAGAATTAAAAACCAAAATCACAAATGTTTGCAAAAAACTTCACAAACAGTCTGATTACAGCATAGTTCCAGCCTTTTCCCATAGGACTCCTCATCAGCAATATTCATAAGAATATGTAAACACTTCACCTTAAGTAGGGAGGAAGCAATAATCCCTGGTCAATTGGTCCACAATCATCATTGCACGATAAACAGCTGGTGGTGAATAACTATCATCCTTACTGAGAATTGTAGCATGCACAGAACACAATGCTTGCCAACTGTTGTGTGTATCCCTTTGTTAAAAAATGAAATAACTGTTTTCAGTTATAGCGATGTATCTGTGTGTTTATATACATCTTAAATTAAAAAGGAAAGAAAAATGTAAAAATGAAATGGAATAAAGGTCAGCAAATATTCTGGCAACTCAATTTTAAAAGGAGACATGAAATAATTATTTAAGACATGGCAGGGAATAACAAATCAGATATAAGGCAATTATATCTACAAAAGTGTGAAAGTTTGAAAGAGTAAAAATAGCCAATGGTACCTTTAGAGCTGCAAGGAAAGAAGGGAAAAAAATGAGATAAAATGCTATCTGTAAGAATAAAAAAAAAATCAATATGTTCTATTATAGATAATAAAGAAAATAAATAATTACT
>NW_009622605.1:0-11939 GCF_000690535.1 Cariama cristata
GAAGAAGGGAGGGGTGAGAGGAAGGTGTTTTTTAAGATGTGGTTTTATTTCTCATTATCCTGCTCTGATTTGATTGGTAATAATTTTTTTTTCCACAAGTCGAGTCTGTTTTGCCTGTGATGGTAACTGGTGAGTGATCTCTCCCTGTCTTTATCTCAATCCACGAGCCTTTCGTTATATTTTCTCTTCCCTGTTGAGCTGATGAGGGCAGTGACAGAGTGGCTTTGGTGGGCACCTGGCCCCCAGCCCAGGTCAACCCACCACAGGGAATAAGCCCTGACAGAGTTAACCGGGGGTCATTGAATCAGTGAATTGGCTTAGATAGTTGCCAGTGTGGTTCTAAGAATATCTGCCCTAAATTTTTTTTAGCATTCCAAATACTAGAAACACTCAGCCCGATTGCTTTCCAAAGGGATTATTTTTCTCTACTGAAAAGCAGCCAGCTCCACAAAGCTGTTTGAACTCAGTTATGGCCTGTGCCAAGTTGATTTTTAACATTAAATAATGTTTCTAAATTGCTTTGGGGTCCACGGATGACAGTTCTTATGAATTTGCAAAGAAGGGTTTAACTCTACAAAGACCCAAATCATACAAGCAGCTCTTACTCAGTGATATGGCCTCTAATTTTCAGTGGGACCATGGATTTTTTATGTGAATATTAAGTATCAGATTACCAGCCTGCCAACTCCAAACATTTCAAAAACAGGAGTATGTCTCACGAAAAATAATAATGTCAATTTGAAAACTATGAGATTTGAAAGATTCTTTTAACATGCTAATTTTCCACTGATTGTACTTATTAAGTGTTTTTTAAGTACCACATTGAAAATAAAAATGACTAAATCTTCATTTTTTAAAAACTAGAAGTTAGCTTTGTGATGGCCTGCTCCTCCAAGAAAAGGAGCCTCAGGACAAATACGATAGCAAATTAAGTGCTGGTAACACAGCCAGTGTTTTGCTCAGGATAAAGGCCCATTTTCCTGTGGAGATGAAGGAAAGGTCTTTGAGAGATAGGCTGATCTCTGCCAGATCCAATTAGGTTCAATAATACTTAAAACCACTCCTGACACAGAGGTATCTTTGACTTATTATCAGGATTGTACAGTGATGGAGATACTACAATCTTCCTCAGCAAACTCTTCCAGAGCTTCGGTATTTTAAAATAAAATCTAATTCTTCATGTCCTTCCATTTAAGCAAATTGCTTCTTATCCAGCTTACAGAGGATATGGAGAGTCTCATTCCCAAGAGAGGCAGCAGAAAAGGGACAGGAGATTTGTGGTGTGAAGCAATACATGGCTTCCATCAGCCATCTCTTCTCCAGACTAAACAACCAGTTTTCTCCCAAGTTTTCCTATTACACCACATTTTCTAAATCTCTGGTTAGTCTTATTGTTTGCCTTTGCTGCTCTCCAGCGTAATCCACTTATTTCTGGAAGTGTGGTGCCCAAATCTGGACTGATTGCTACAGCTAAGTTTTCACTAGTTCTCAGTGGCATATTTCATTCATCATTTATTTAATGTCTTATACATATCATGACTCTGCATCCCACAACAGTGGTTGCTTTTTTTTTTTGCGAATGATGACACTCCTGACTTATGTTCTGCTTGAGATATACACTGCATCTCTTACATCATTTTCTCCCACCCAGAAGACTCTGCTGCTGCATTTTGGACTACTTGTGTAACAAAGTCAGAGTTAAGCAGGATCCTACTTGTGCTCAGTGCTTTGTAAGAGCTGCTGCTGCTGCATGCAGCAATGCTATGGAGCTTGGAAAATACACAGACTTTTACTGTAGTTGTGCAACTGGATCACGTACTGAGAAGGTGGATGTGTGTAGCTTATGAAAAGACTGACAGAGGTTTACACAGACACATATTTCACTGTATGGAGGGACATGCACCTGGGGAATGGTCAAACATAAAGACAGACTGGACAAGATAAACAGATAGTGCGGCTACCGGTAGAGGATTGTATGCCTTGCATATGGATAACAAAGTTACCTGGTTTAAAAGTGCATGAGAGAAATGCACAATGCGACATATGTGGAACTCATTAGACGCACAGGAAGGGAAGCTGTGGCTGCGGTTGGTTTTGTTTCAGACTGCTGAACATTTGGGCTCAGCGTGTTCTGGTCAGTATCCTGCAGAGAGTCAAGCTCACTGCTTGCCACACTGTCTGGATAAAGAAATCCAAGTGATGGGTCCAGTGCCAAGCCAGGGTTTTTTGTGAGCAGAGAGCCACCCTGCCTGGAAGAACAGAATTAGAAAGAGGACCTGGAAGAGGCACCTGTGCCTGGAGGGTGAGCAACGTGTCATGCAGCCGGTCGCCGACGGGAGAGGGAGGCTGGGAAAAAAGCTATAGAAACTTGCTGAGTTGCATGCTACATACTTCAGAATTTGGTCCCAGTCTGGAAGACCATTTTGAATTGAAACTTATCCTCCAGCTCCTTCGTCACATGTAGACTTTATAAGCACCCTCCCTAGTCCCCCATTCACATCATTGATGTAAGCACTGAGCAGTTCTAGGCTCAGGACAGCCTTGTGGAGCTCCTTGTTGGAAATTAAACCACGGTCTTCATTCTGTGAGCGTGGTTATCAAAGCCGGTGCTTATGTGCCCTACACACAGTTTCCCCTAGACAACATTTCCCTCTCCTGCTTGCTTTGAGATCCCTATGCGAGACAGCACTGAAAGCCTTATGTGACATCCCTTGCTTTCCCTCTGTCCACAAAGTCTCTTGCCTTTGTCCTAGGAGGGAATTATTTTGACATGATTTGTTCTAGACAAACTGATGTTGGCTTTTTCCTGACACTGCATCACCCCTCTGTAACCCATTCCAAACACACAAAAGAACTTTATAAATACATAAAATGAATTAAGCAAATATTTCCTACCTAATCTTCAATGTCGCCTACTCACAGTTCATAAAAATATTTATGCAGATACACATTATTGTGTTTTTCTGATCCCTTCCACGTAAATGCTTAACATAGCTACTCCATTAAATAAGATAATTCCCTGCAAATGATGTAAAAAAGCTGAGACTTAATTTGTGAGGCCAGTCACTCAGAGAAAATCCTGGAGCAGTCTTTTCCAAAGGCAGAGCAGGCTTTGGCTCCAAAACTCACAACTCTGATTTTGCCCCTGAACTCCTTTGAACATTTATTCAAGTGTTGAAAAAAAACCTAAATAATAACATCAAGTACTGCATTATGCAGCAAGGTCTGTAAATCTTTTTGGTGAACTTCAAGAGTTTCATGACTCTGTTTGGAAAGTACATAGGAAATATTTAATTAATCCATTAATTTATTTATAGAGCATTAAAAAGGGTCATAGGTAGTTTATGGGCATGTAATAAAGAGATAAATAAGTGTTAAAGTGTATTTATCAAATCAATCTAATCTCCAAAGAGAGGGTTTAATTAACATTTCTACAAAGTCTCCTGCCCTCTCTGCCATCACATTGTAAATGGTACGCTTCACAGCAAGGCTAGGATAAGATGCGGTACTCTTTCTTGAGCATTTGTTCTACAGCAGTAATTCATAGTTTGGATGCCAGGATGCTGCAACTTTGATTAATATAACAACATATTTTATGGTATCCCTGGCAGAAGCTAGGAAAGATCACGATTTATACTGAAAAGTGAAGTCAGAATTCTTATTCAGAGCAGAAGGTTTCAAGATAAATGATACACTACCCTACGGGCTTCTCGCAATGGTTATTGATTGCATTTTATTAGGGAGTGGCGTAACTTGACCTTAAGAAATACTGCATACATTCAAGATGCGATTTATCAGGTGCTTTATGTACCAAAGAAAAAAATCTCATGCTAGCACTCAGACATTAAAATAGCGCTCTGAAACCACATCCAGACATACACTGTCCCCTGGATGCTCCTTGTGTGGGACTGGGACCTGCCCCAAGAGCTGAGATTTCATCCGATCTCCCCAGAGATGCTGCAGGAGTGGGACGATCTGTCCTCCAGCCCTCCACATAACCACTGCGAGCCCGTAGGAAGGGGAAAGTCTCCCAAGAGACTTCTGCCATGGATGGGGACTTTCAAAACAAAATAAAGCCCAGGCCTCTCTCCAACCTTCAAATCAGTATTTTCTTAAACACAGGAATTATTTTTGTCTCTCATAACAACACAAATGATAATGATGTAGTCTTTTTCGCAAAAGCAACTGAACAGCATTATGTCACCGCCAAAGAGCTGGGGAGTCAATGAAAACCAACATTGAGTATCATAAATTATTGTTTATTGCTAGACAAATAAACTACTATCTTTGAAAATGGACCTACTTGTATGGTTAAAGTTTAAAACAGTGTTTATGGTAGCAATTTAAGCTTTTAAAATACACGCTTTAAAAATAAAAAGACCCACTGTAACATCACTCAGCTGCATTTCTGCAGAATAGTCTTAAATCATTCCAATTACTTAATACAGCCTGTAATTTACCAGCCCAAATAAGTCAGGCTTGTCAACCACAGATACAGATATATGTAATTGTTAAATTATGGAAACTTCATGTATATTATGAACTCTTCATATATCAAATGGCTGCCTTTAAAATTAATAAGTGATTTCCTATATGCAAAGACCATACTGATTACATGTATCTGAATTTTTTTCTTGAAGTGCAATGTATTCGTGCACAGTCTAGGAATATGAGTGATCAAAACAGGGCTTGGAGTAAATGTTGTAAACTACGAGCGAAAAAAGAAAAAAAAATAATGGATGAACCTGTTGTGATACATTAAGCCACACATGAAAAGCTCTCCCATGTATGCAGTGAACATCCAGAACTCGCAGTGAAGTCAAAAGTGGTGACACATCTGTGTCATCCCTTTGGCCAGTGCATGTGGTCTCTGCCCACACACACTGCAACATTATCTCCTCCTAGGATTTTGGTAACATGAATATTACTGTTTAGAACTTGAATAGTATTTTCATTTTTGTATTTCTTTACAGGCATTACTTAATTAATCCACCCACCAGACTAGAAGAGCATTATTATCTCTGTTAACCTGGACGTAATTATCAGCAATAGTCAATCAACATTAAACAAGAGGTGAGAAGCAGAACTGGAAGATCCTATTGGGATCCAGGTGATCCAGAGTGCTCTCAAGAACATGTGAGGGTGTCAGACTGCCAGAAAGCAACTTTGGAGACTCGTATCTCAGGAGTGGCTGTGACTCTGCTATCAATGAGAGATAGTCGTGATGGTGCCAAAACCCTTGGCATCACTCATCTGATGCTTGCATTCAGGCTGCGCATGAGGTGGGCATCAGGGTCGGAGACAGGTGTGTGTCTCCTGTAAGAAACGTGATAATCTCTGTGTGGATCACCCCTTTGCCAACACGGCAGTGTCACTGTACATTGCCTGTATTGGAGAAAGGATTTCTAAGTGTGCCATAACAAGTGATGATGAAACTCGGCCTACATGAGAACTAGTTTACCATTTTAATGTTGATCAGTGGCTTAAAAAGACAGTATTTGCTAATATCTTGGGAACAGAAAGGGTGTATTTCTGGTGGAAAAACTTAAGGAGCGTAGTGGTCAATAAAACTATTACTCATTTATTTACAGATATATACTTATATGCTACCGACAGGGACCTCTGCCTTTGTTCTACAACCCTACACATTAAGAGGAAAATTCACTTCTTTTCTTCATGAATATACAAAATAATTTGGGGGGGCAGAAAAAATAACAATCCCCTCTGTGAAGGAAGGGGAAGAAGTTGGGCCATGCCTCTGTTCAGCAGAGTTCTCTGTCCAGCCTCGCAGAAGAGTTGAACGGTAACAGGAATATAGAGTCACAGAATAATTTAGGTTGGGATGGACATCTGAAGGTCATCTGAGCCAATCACCTACTCAGAGCAGGATCACTTTCAAGCTTAGTTAAACTCTTCAAGCCCTTGAACAGCCAAATTTTATACATCTCTAAGGATGGAAACTCCACAACATTTCTGGGTTCCTGCTCCAATATCTGACGACTGCGTCAAGAATTATTTCCTTGTATCTTCTTGGATTTCTCCTTGCTGCACATTTTGTCCACTGCTGTTCATCCTTTTTCTGTGTGCCTTAGAAAAATCTGGCCCTCTCTACAGCCTCCTGAAGGTAGCTGAAGACAGGAATTACAACTCCCCTTAGCCTTGTCTTCTGCAGCCTGAACAAACACAACTCCCTTAGTCTCTTCTCATATGTCATGTGCTCCAGCCCCCTAACCATCTTGCTGGCCTTCCACTGGACTTACTCCAGTACGTCAACGCCAGCGTATTTCTCTGGCACTGGGGAGCTCCACCTTGGACACAGCATAACAAATGAGGCCTCATGAACGCTGAATAGAAGGTGATAATCAGGTCCCTCTGCTCTTACTAACACAACACAGGACTGATGTTGTCTTCACTACCACAAGGGCATGGCAATGATTCATGAACAGGAGATGGCTGACCACTAGTAGGGCTGGGCTACAGCTGAACCTGTGGTCCACGGACAACTGTTCATCCACAAAGTCTCTCACAGTTATTGCCAGCATGGAACCGACTCTCTCAAATGTGACTAGCATGGTTCACCAGACTAGCAGTCATCACCTGATATGACCTGTACAATTTGGGAACCTGGAGGCTACCATGTGGACTCAAGCCTTTGTAGAGCAACTGCTTAGCACCACTGTGCTGTAGCCTGGCCTCATTCCTCTCCACAAGCCTGCCCAGCTCAGGTGCTGGGGTGGACCAAGGGCTTTGCACGCAGGAGAGCGCTGCTGGTTCAGCTCTTTTGTCCCTACTCATGCAGACCAAAGTCCACTCTTTGGGTCAAGAATCTGCTTGCCTTGCACAAAGCAACCACTGAAGTTGTTCAAAGTGCTGGGAAATTCAGGTCAAATATGGCTTTATAAGATCTATAAAGACACACTCCCATAAATTTCTCCCTATGACATATGAGTGACTAAACAAGACATGAACCTCCATTTCACCTTTTTCTCCATATTCCCTATCTTCTTTTCCTGCTACAAATCATTATGCATACAGGCTTTTTTCCAGGTTTTATGCTGTAATGTTTGAACACCAGATTTCATTGAAGAAGAGAACAAATTTCCATTCGGTATTATGAAATACAATAGAATAAATAATTTCTGTTGTAATAGTGAGTTCTTACCAAAGTTTCCTTTGTGCATAAAATGTAATACAGAATTTTAGGAAACACTTAATTTGATTAACAGCCTTCTACATTAATCCTTTGCGCAGTCACTCTTGAGAGCTACATTAATTTAACAGAAGCTTTGCCAGGCTGCCTGCATGGACATGGATCAATATCCCAAAAGGCAACCATGCATAGGCTTTGATTTGTGACTTTATGATCAAGTAAGAAAGTCCATCCAATATGAATACTAATTGAAATATACAAACCATTATGCCTGTTTTTCTAGATTACAATATTTAAACTGAGCTATCAATAGGGGCTGCAAACTCATATCACACTTTTGATACTGCTTCTGACTATGAATATCTTCAAAAGTATTTTAAGACTTGGATACTGCCTCAAGTTTTAGGCAACACAGATCCACTCAACCCTGGAGGTCATTCTGGATTTTCTAGCATGCACAGTAATATTACACAGCCATACTCCTTTGCAAAAAATAGATCTCCATAAAGCCAGCACTACTTTTTACATAGGGGGAAGGAAGTGGGGATATGATCCTGCCTCTTCTAAGATCCCTGCTCAACACCTCCCCAAGAAGTAGGGTCAGAGTTGCAACCACATAAGGACAAATCAAATGACCTTTTGTATTTCTCAGTGAATCAATGAGCTGCTGGGCAGTCAAACAGTGATTTTCCTTTTTCAAAAGCTAACCTCTTCAGCATAAACAAACACAAATGCACATTCACATAGCCAAACCGACATTACTGGGGCTGCAAGGTCTGTAATTGCTAAATTTAACCCTGCAAGCTGATCATAAAGAGTTCAAACCAACACTGCTAGGTTAAGCACATAGTTAGGAAAGAAAAAATAGATGGTGGCTATAAAAACAGAAGGGAAAATGAAGGAAGAAATTAAAGAAGACCTGATGTTTGCAGAAGAGCATTTAGCTCCTTCACTGAAAAAGACCTTGGGGAATATTTGCAAAACAAAGATTAGCATTACTGCCACTGTGCTTGGGATTTCATTATTCAAGGTGACCACCTCCCTATAACTAGCACCTATTTAGTATTAAACTGTATTTCTTTGATGTGGTTAATGGCTGATATAGGGACAGTTATTACCACCAAAATTTTCTGTTAGGGGATAGAAAACCTGGAAGGGGAGGGAACAGGGTGCAGGAGCATGGAAATGTGTTTGAATTCAAGTCTTGGAGACTTGTGCTGAAGAGTTTTCCCATTTTCTGCTACTCTATTGCACAGATGGGAATTTAAGATGAAGTATAGTGCAGATTTTAACACATTACTTCAAAATCCAAATATTAAAATTAACTAGTTTGTTGAAAGATTGCTTTCACGTAATAAACTGTCAGTCCCACTGCACTTCTGGACAGCACAAGTGGATTTATTATCATGTCCAGAACCAAGAGGAAGGTTTAAGGACAACTTCATCTGTTACTTTCTTGTCTCTTGGGACTCTTCCATGTTCAAACTGTTAAGACAATTTAACTGGAGCTAAGTTTAAATCAGTTTACTCAAACTGACGTAAATCTCCATGTAAGGATAGATTACTCTTGTTCCCATCTGTTTATTTAACATGTGAAGCAATTTAGGACATTAATTAGGTGCACCTTAGGCTTTCAACTAGGCTAGTTTTCTTCTGCGCTTGTTTCTCTCCTTCGTGTTTCCTTTGTGTTTTTGACTACCTGGCAGTGGTTCTATCTTTTTTTCCTTCCCGCTGTCATCTTTGGATTCAAAACTTCAATTCCATCATTTTTTCAGTTGCCCATGCCAGGTGTATTTTTCCTTGTGACTGTTCTTCTCTGAGCTGAGTGCTTTCTCCCTCAGTGGCCAACCTCAATCTTCCTCAGTTTTCTTTCATTCCTTCCTCAAGGTGAATTTTGCCTTCATGTTAAATCTCTTTGTCCCATCTCCGCACATTCTCCACCTCAGCTTACTGAGTGATAGACAATTGATAATTAATCAGTGTCATTTGTCTCAGTCAGCTGTCTGATTGCTGCTTCAAACTGATCACCAAATTACCAGGTCAGCAGATCAGCTCCTGTACTTGGGCAGACAGAGCTGGATGGATAGATAGGGAGGAAAGTGGTCAATAAGCTGAGCTTCACGGGCCAAGATCCTACTTATAGCAGATGAAAAAGATATTTGCAATAGAGGAGAGAGAGAACAGGGTGTGTGGCAGGATTTGCAGGCCAGAGGACCTGTACAATGAGCTTTCTCATGATGTGTTTCAGAAAAGTGAAACTTGAGTGTTTATAAAGCTCTTCAATCACTTGACTCCACATTTCAGTCGACTGTATTTTTTAACTGCTCTATTTCTAGCTCTCTCAACATGCACAACTTTTTAACATGGAATAGGTAATTTGATCCATTAAGTTTTATCAGTAGATTTGGCTGAATGCTGCTAAGCCCAAGAATAAAACCAGCACAAAGATGGGCTGTACCATGTAGTTCTGGTGGATAGCACAGAAATTTCATACAGTTTGCTTCCTGAATCTCATCACCAAACACTACAACTTTCTGGCAGTACTATCTAAAACAAGTTGACCCTCCATGGAGAAGAGTCAGATTCTTCTCTACACCTTTTGCCAGGGAAAAAGTCTTGGGATCTACTGGAAAATGGCACCATTATATCATGTTGTTTCCTATCCCAGGACGTGACAGCATCCTCTGGCAATCTGCGGTGATGAACACACAAACAGCTAGCAGAGGTGAATCCTACCTCTCTGGTTTGCAACTTAGGTCAACAGGAAAAAAACATGAATGTCTGTGTGCAAGACCGTGGTGTGCTTGTACATGACTATCCTTCATTTTAATACTACCACACTGTGGTTTCACAGTTCCTTTCATTTAAATCCAGCTTGTACTGAGACTGCAAAGGTGCTCCTCTTTGGATAGAGGTGCCCTTCAGACCGATTCGGCTGCTGCTGCCGGAGACCAGTTCCCTGGTGGCACGTGTAACTGAGCACCTGGTCATGCTGAGAGGGACTGGAAAGCACTGAAGGAACTCACCTGTTTCTAGATGCCTGGAACTTTATAAGCAGGAGACAATCAATCTGACAAAGACCCAAAAGCAACCGTGAAATCAAGTGACTCTCTTCTAATCTACACAACGTACTGTTATCATGGATGCGAGTAGCTGTGGGAGTGAAAACTACTTGCAGTGAGTAGAAAAATCCCACTGGTGTTAGTGGTCACTCAGGCTCAACTCCCCAGTTCTCTTAGCTCTGTCATCACTGCTTCCCCTTTTTTTTTTTTTTTTAACATTGTACAAGAAACCCCTAAACAAACTGAAGATTCTTGGAGGAACTAAAACCAACTTGTAGAAGAAAGATTCCTCCAGGGACAGCCAGACTAAGGTTTGGGCTAGGTTAGCCCTTCTAGAGAGCCTCCATTAAGCCTGAAGGCAACACTGCACAGAGTCAGAGAAATAAATCCTGTATAATGGATCCAGGCCATCTAATATTCAGCATAGAGAATATCATAGCATGAATCGCATCTTCAGAGCGGTAATAAAATACAAAGGCCTGTTGGCATGTTGGACTGGATATTTAAACTCTGAAGAAACTCCATTCCTTACTATCTAATACACAGTCGGGACATAGGAGGAAGGATACTTGGGATTATTCTCCCAGTATAAATAGGCTGAAACATACCAAAGTATCAGAAGTTTTTAAACATACATGAAATATAAAATGGAAAGGTGTTTGAGCTTTCCATCTGTTGGGATGGGAGCTAGGCCTGTGGGCAAGCACCCAAATGAGAGAATGATGCTGAAGGAGCAACGCAGTATCCCAGCAGGTAAGCAGGATCCTTCTCAGATCTTTGAGCCAATCAAGCACTAACTACAGAATAAAGACATTTAAAAAGGATATTTTCCATTGGGTAGCCTGGATTGACAGTGATGGGTATTTCCAGAAAACAGCTTATTGAAACCACTTACACATATTTAGGTTTGGAAATCAACTACGGAGCCTGCATATTGTGAAATATAATGGATGTTTGTACCAACTGTAATTGTCTATTTATTTGCATGCTACTGAGTATCATCAGCCACTTACACAGCCAGCAGCGCAAGGCTAGGAAGGCATTAATACAATGTCAAAACCAAGTCAAACCATGTCAGCACAAATGATACATGCAAACCAAAATAAATTGAACACGAAGTCTTAAACCAGCAGGGAGGACAAGCTTGGAGAACTCACAAAGTCAAGGAGATTTTGGGATATTTCTAATTACTATGAGAAATTACATGTTAAGAACATATTTGCTCATCCATGCTTCAGCTCATTCTCAGCAGGTGTGTATGGTAGGCAATCAAGGTAATCAACACAAACACAAAACAGCTGCCAGCTCCTATTTTGGTCATGTTAGGTCAATGCCATCTAGGAAGGGACAAACACCACTGAAAGTAATGCCTTCATCAGATGGATTAGCAGATTATTTAGTAGTTTACTCAGAGATTTAAAAGCTAGGGTTGGTCCTGCTTGTTCACTGCTGGGCTCTGAGAAAGAGGAGTAAATAACCCAGAAGAAGATCTGACATCCAACCTGCTATGCTCCTGCTCATCCACCTGTGGTGGATGCCTACAATGTTACTCCTGTGATGTTACTCCTTAAACAGGAACCGCTTTAACTGACAAGTCTCCCTCTCCACAGCTACTGAAGTTGGAGTTATCAGTGTTTTCTTCCAAGCTGTACTGCAGACAGGCTGGGGCATCTGCCCTTTAAAATAAATACTCCTGTCACTGCCCCTGTCTTGCAGGGAGGATAAAT
>NW_009622605.1:11970-26710 GCF_000690535.1 Cariama cristata
TGCTTTCAGCAGGAAATTTCTTGTATTTGCTTTCAGACCTCAGGGCAATATTTTTCTAAACGCCTGAACTTTAGATGTTTTTGTTATTTTTTTGCTGGGAGGAAGGGACATGGAAAGACATCCTTTGAATGCTGGAAAAAATATTTTCACAACCTTTTGAAAGGGAACAGCTCTGAAGCTTGAGGTAAGAAATCAAATTCTTCCAGAGAACAAAGTATATTCTTCAATTCAGATAAAAATACCAATTAATCCTCTTTCCTTTTTGTAGAAGAGCCAGCCTCCTTTACTGATTTCACTTATAAAACATTTAATTGACAATACATATTTCATGCAGACATGGCTTGCTAATTGTGATGGTGATTCACTTAACTACATTTACTCATGAATCTTTAAAGCATTTTTTTGGTAATCAATTTATTCATCAACTATAGCTATATTTCTTAAATATTTTTGTTGCATTGTTCACTCTCTACTGTACACTGGAAGTCTTCTCAGGGATTTTTCTCTTTCTTTAAGGAAAACCCCTCATTTTAGCAGTTTCATTGTAATTATTTTATGAAGTGAATAACCATTCATATTATTGTTCTTCTTATTATTGAATTTGCAGCAGCTGTTGCAGTATCCTCCCACTTTCTCTGCTGGATAACAGAAAATTAGCTCATTGTTTTCAGGCCCATGAGCAAAATCTGGGAAAATACCAACATTTTCATGAGGAATGTGTACCAGAGATCAAAGTAGGGAAGAAATGCGGCATGCAAAACCCTGTAACATTGACTGGGGAGTTGTCGGTGCTCTTGTTTATTCATGTGGAAGTACAAAAATTGTGGCCATGAAAGCTGCCTGTTGTTACGTGTCTGTTGCTTTGCTTGCTCTTCTTCTCCACTGTTGCAAAAATGCTTGTTTGTCACCAGGTAACAGTTTTTGGGCATAATGGAGAGAAATAAGTTTTTCCACATGATGAAAATCCTAGTACTAAAGTCAAGTCTGTAGAAAGTCATAATGGGAGGAGGTTCCTAAACAGAGAAATAAGTAAGTCCAATTTCAGTGTTAGACTAGCTAAGGAGGACTAAGCTATCTCATTTTTCTTTTCTTATTAAGTCAACAGTTCTTGCTATTATTGTTTTTCATTAATATTTGACTTGTGGAGTCTCATCATTCTGTAAAACTCTGCTGCTCTCATTTTAAAGTTTGTTTCCTTCTGAGAGGAAGGAAAAGTAAATATCAGTTCAAAAGGAAAGGATAATTTATTTTTAAGTTATTACAAATTTGGTATTATAAATATAATCTCATTACTCTAAGCAGTGTAGTAATTTTTTAAGTTCCTCAGGATTGGGCTTAGCAGTCCTCTGAATAAAGGTATTTCTAGGAAAAGAAACTATTGGTGTGTGATTCATCAAGGCATGAATTTTTCAAATGCACAGAAAAAAAAATCTCTAGAACTATTTAGTACTGAAGTGCTTTTATAAAAAGTAATTTTATTCAACAATAAATGCAGCTATCTGTCTAAGTGCTATCAAAGGGAAGACAGATGATAACAATTCACATTACTACATACTGTCATGATTTTGGTTTGGTCCCTAAAATACAGAAGTCTGCTATGTAACTGGAAACGGAAACCACTGCATAGGTTATAGGGCCCATACTGCCTCTTCTGAGACACTGGTGTACAGGGGAAACAGGATTGTTTATATGGAGAAAGGGAGCGGGAGAGAAAGCACTAGATTTCTTGCAACAAGCATTCTGCAGCAATATCATAACACTCTGGGTCAAATGGGGACCTCTGTCAAGTAAAGAGGTTTTTTGTTGTGCACAGAGCATTGTATCTGACCTGTCACACAACAGGTCAGTTTTATCAGGCTGGAGATGTCATTACAGCAGCATCACTTCTTGGCTTTTCCAATATTATTCCATACTCTTATGTCCTCCCAAGCAGTTTTAAATCACATGAAACAAATTCCAGCTCTAACTTCCCTAACTTCACCTTCCCCTTCCTGAGGCCTTTGTGCTCAGGATGATTTCCTGAGGTGCTGAGCTCCATCACCTGGAGGCAAACCCTTGGAGACCCCCGCTCACCTGCTGTAGGTGAACATTCAAAGCTGACACCAAAGACGAGGGGCTGAGCCCCACACAGCATTGTTGTTGTATTTGGTGCATCTGCTTTGGAGTGAGGGACAAGTTACACATTATCTGTGATGCAGAAGCATGGCTTTGGCATCATATGAGTGAAGCCCCCTGGACCAGACTCCTGAGATCACCTGACAACCCTCACAAAGATGATGAAATACCCAGTGTGGATAAGAAAGCCTGAGACTAGATTATTTCATTGTTATTAAATATTGTATGGAGGTAACACTTAGATTTCTGTTCAATTTTATCTGTTTATACTGGCTTCTTGGACGTATGAGAACAGCACCTAATGCATATTTCTCCACTGTCTGCTCTCTGTGTTTCTCCTTTAATCACTGCAAAATAAATAAGTTCCTTTTACCTTCTCCTATTGTTCAGAGAATGAGACGATTCACTTCCACCAAACACAAACCCAGTAATAGGCATTTTGGGGGTGAAATTACATCTTCCATGTTCTGAAGTTACTATGGTTACCATCCCACAGCATCCCTGCATGCATGTCTAAAGGAAACAGCACAAAAATAAATGTCCACGTTAAGAACAAAAGAAGAATTCTCACCTACTAAAAAATACAAAATATGAGTTGAGGAGTCTGAAAGACTTATCTTCAAAGGAAGGGGGATGTGCCCATGGTCTTATTGACAAACTTACTTATTTAGGCTTTAAATGTTGGAGTAGATTTTTGTCCCATCTAGAATTGGGAAGATGGATGTAACATTGTCCACTCTCATGCTCCGCAAATCAGCCAGTGTCAGCGCATGCGTGGGAAGGGGTGGACACCTGTTGCTGTTTTACCAGTAGGAAGCTAACTCCGTGGGGCCATGAACCACAACAGTATACAGTTTCCTAATGCCAGCCTGGGCAGCCTGCCTTCCTCACAGGGGTTAGTAGGACATCAGGGGTCATGGTGAGAGCTGGAAGCTCAAGTCCTATTATGGAATGGGCCCACGGCAACAAAAGGACTTGGTGGCTACAGTTGATTTTTGTTGAAGTTACGTGCCTCAGCCCACAGATGCAATACTCCACATCAGGCCAAACCCTGAGAGGTGCCTGCATCTGGACTTGTCGCCCATGGTGACGGCTCTTCCGGCACATTTACACAGCATGGTGCCTCCTTTGGACCTAAGCTTGACCAAGACCCTCAGCCAAACTCTCCCATGCCAGCCCTGGGAGGAGATGGGTGCAAACAACTTCTCTGGATGCACCTGACCCATCCTGCCTGGAGAGATCCCTGCGCAGCAGAGGTGTCCAGACATGTCCCCATGGATGTGACTAATGTTAGTGGGGTCAGGGACATCCCTGACCTCTTCCCCATCCTGAAACATCACAGGGTGATAGCACTAGTTCAGGCCATGGAAGATCTGGAAGACCTGTACAGACGACGGCAATCAACTCCTCAGTAGGCAGGAGGTGATCTACCCCATGGGAAACGCTGGTACTTGGCAGGAGGTAACTGGAGACTAACTGGAGCAGAGAGAGAAAAATGAAATCTGTCTCTCTGCTTGCCCAGGAGGAGGAGACCTGAGTTCTCACACTTCCACAAGGGCCAAGGATTTATATCACTGCAACCACAGAGGAGGTGGGAAGCTTTACTGGGAGGTGAGAACTGTGAGTGTGATCACCCCACAAGCTGTCTGGACCTCCAGGCAGACTGGATACCTACAATACTCCCAAACTCTCACCCATAAACCACCGCATGCTTAGATGAACATTTACTTATCGTTTCCAGGCAAAGACATCACTAACCAAAAGCCACAACAGCAGTGATTTGAAGAAAGACCGTAGGATTGAACACTATCGTTTCAAGAACTGAGCAACTAAACAAAAGAGAAAAAGAATCCTACAAGTAGAGATAAGCTTTAAAAAAATCTCCAATATTAAAAAAGTTGCACATTTTGAACTTTGACCAATCATGTGCCCTAGGAAATACGTTGAGTTAATGGATGACAGTCCATTCCCTATGTACTTAACTATCCACTCCTATAAATAACTGGCCAGAGAATCAACTCCATTGCTATGCCAGTGGCATCACTAGGCAAGTGAATAAACTGCTGCCTTATGGTACGAAAGAATAGTCACTTGGCACAGAAGAATTCAGAATAAGTATAAATCTGGGAATTGCTGCAGCTGGCAAAATTAAATGCACACAACAGCGAGTGGAGGGGAAAGACCAGGATCCTCCTGGGTAGCAGGAAGCAGCTGGAAGCAGAACCCGCGTTGTCCTGAGTCATAGCCTGGCCGCAGCGACCAGTGCTGGGTTTCACTGCACACTGGCATGATGGAGGCTTCCGCTTCTGGTATAGGGTAATAGTCTACTTAGAGTGATGATACTGTGGAATAATCCAATTCATGTGAAACCTAGACGCTAGCCTAGTCATAGAAGGCAATGGTGTTATTATCCTGCACCTTCTCTCTCTTGCTTTTTCTATATGATCATCATTGTATCATAATTTTCAATGTTTTCACTGGGAAAAATGCAAACTGAATGCTACAGGCTTATGATACTGAAAAAGAGTTCCTAGTTATTTTCTTCTATGTTTGTTGATTTGAGATTGCAGCACCAAGAAGGTCATTGCATTTCAGGGTCACCTTCTTTTTGCATCTGATCTACAAAGGTTGATTGAAAGCAGAGTGACATCTGAATGGTGAGTTCTTCCTTCAGTGTATATCTCAGAGGTAAGGTACAATTTCAAGAACAAATGACAACAAGGAAAGCCCCTGTTCTTCATTAACAAATGATTGGCATGGGGCGGTGTGAAATGTGAGGGGATAAAATAGAATAAAAGTGTGAAAACACATCCTGAATTCCCCAACACTTCCCTGCTGTCTCCTTAGGGCATTTCAAGACCTTGGAAAAAGACTTTGCATAATAATCACTGCTATGATTAGAGCAGCGTTTCACATTTTATAATACGTACAATTTACCTGATAAGCATTGCAAGAAGAATTACTTGCAATTAAAATTTCAAAATGTCCCAGGTTTTAGGAGTTTTCTGTCTCAGCCTAAAAAAGCAGCACCATCAGTTTTCTCAGCAGCCCCTCAGTAAAACTTAACAGTAAGAATGTTCTTTAAAATTCCCTCTAAATGACAAATTCATAACAGCAATGATAGCAGTGGCCCCAGGGCTATAAGCAGCTCACCAGTGGAGCATTACTGGTCATCAAAGGACTGCAAGCTAGGAGCTGAGTAAAATCAGTTTTAGGAGTAATAAGAAGAACAAAGACTAAATATCTACCATATGTAAGAGAGATAGTAAATTTGGATCTAACGTGGACTTGCAAGTCAGTGAAGAAATGGCAAGTTGCAGTACATTTTAGTAAAGACAAAAACAATTCCAAGAGGGTCCTAGGAGGAAATCATCAGTATCATGAAATTCGGGATGCTGAGGATGCTCCATACCCCCAGACTTAAGCCATCGACACTGGGACCCAGCACAGCAGTGGAAGGATGAGCATAACACCAGAGAAATGGATGGGTATTAGAAAGTTTCGTGTATATAAAATTTTAATAATTTGAACTTGTGTTCATTCTGATCATTGTAACTGAAGTAATAATAACTCTTTCATCGGGCTCTTAGAACTTTCAGTAGACTAAATTCTTGGTATTACATCTAATGTGGGTTCCTTTTGCACCTAGCAGAACTCTGAGTTTAACAAGCTGGTAAGATTTCAAGCAACCTATTCTGTAGCTTGGATGCAGCAAATTGGTAACAGCTGTCCTGAGGATACTCTGCTAGCAGAGTGAAACATGCACCTCTAACACCACCGCTATGCTCTCTTGGGGAAATCAGGCATTGCCTTCCATGAATTCAGGCTCCCAACCTGCAGATGGACACGGATAACCCTGGTATCAGGGTACTAAGACAACACATATGCGTGAAACAATAAAAGCTAAGAATTTGGTCCTTCTTTTTGTATATAAAAAGCAGCAAAAAGCAATGAGATATAATTTAGGGCCCCTCTCTTCTCCCTCTTACTGATTTATATTTGGCTGAACTGTGTTTACAATTATTTATGTTCCACACATAGTTCTCCATGAAAAATAAGTATGTCCTTTGAGTCCTAAATCAAATTCAAATACTATGGCAGATTTAATCATAAAGTATAGTTTTGCAACCTCCACCATGTACATTACTTAATTTTTTTTTTCTTTTTCGCAGCATTTATTCTACTAATTTAAAAGCTAGTAAGCAAGATTAAGTATTCACGGCAGTAAACTGTAATTCTAAAGTCATTAGGGAATAGTTAGTGCTCAATACAAATGCTAATGTAGTTTAAACTTGATATAACCTTTCTAGATTTAAGTCCTCAGCAAATAAAATGTTAATAAAAACTTCTGGACTGTATCTAGATTTCTTTTTGCACTAGTAACCTTGCTATTGCAGAATGAACAATAACCAAAACTTATTTTTCCTAAAGAATAGAGTTTCCAGTATAGCAAGTAACAGTAAGGGGAAAAAAGTTTAAGTCACAAATCCTCATTCATATGAAATATGAATACAAAAAAGACACTGCATTCCTCAACAATAACAACAAAAAATCAGCAAGCAAATAATATTAAATACTGTCAAGAAATATTGAGAATAATGGATTCAAATTAATTCAGATTCAATTATGAAATATGAATTCAAATAAATTCATATTCATTTATGAAATCAAAGCAAATTTGGCCATATCACTCCATCAGTGACACTTCCTTATCAGATTTGTAACCATTTGTGCAGCCTCTAATCTCAAGCAAAATCCTGACCATCCCATTGCATATGCAAGCTTCACGTGTTTAATATGTTTACTGTCCTTGTTTTGTTTTGTTTTTTAAGGTAGAGTGACAAAAAGTACCTGTATGAAGAACAAATCCCACAGTAGCAAATATCCTACACAGTTTGGGAAGTGAACTTCTTTTGAGATAAGTGGAAACTTTAGAGGTGGCTCTAGTGGAGCACTGCCAATGACTGGGGTTAGGGAAATCCATCCATTTCTACGTCCGCTCATCCTATTACAAAATCAGCCCATATTTCAGTTACGTCAAAATGTGTGATGTTTTATGACATAAAATGGCTGTGAATCTACAAGCCAACCAAACCACAGACACTTCCCAATGTGTTTTACTGCTGGATGTGCTGCACGTGATAGCCCCAGTCTGCAGCCCACCTCAGAATCACGGAATGACAGAATGGTTGGGGTTGGAAGGGACCTCTGGAGTTCATCTAGTCCAACCTGCCTGCCAAACTAGCTTCACTTACAGCAAGGTGAACCTCGTCCCCGGAGCAGTTGTCACTGGAGTGGGGATGGGTGTGGTGGGTCCTCCAGCGTGCTGTCAACCAGAGACATGCTTGCCAAGCCAGCCTGGGAGAAAAAGCCATGCTCAGCCTTGGAAACTAACTTCAGCCTGGCAGATCAGGCACAGAAGGGTGGAGGGGAGAGAGAACGAAGTAGACCTGAGGAGCATCTTCTCCATGGACCATTTCTTTCTCTTTTTGCACTATAAGCAGCTTCCTTGCCTGGAGGACTTTGTGTGCTTACTTTGGTGTCACCAGCTGCAAAGACCATTTCTGGTGGTTGTGGCACTGTTTCCCCCAGTGGAGTCCAGGCCAGCCGATGGTAATGCCACGCAAAAGCTAGCCAAGAGCTGAGCAGCAAACTTTTGACTGAAAATGGTGTTAGCACCCCTTCTTCCAGTGCCAGCTGAAGAGGGAAAGGGTGCTGCCTAGTTAGGGAAGGGGAGCAATCACAGAAGAACCCTGTTAGGACAACACTGATGCTTTCTAGGCTTGCTTTCTAGGTACAACATTAGGTAGGGCTTTTTATTACTTCTGAAGGGAAAAGGTTGAGCATTTTAAACCCAAGGCATCCCATACCCCATCTCCTCGTTCGCAGCAGCAATGTCCACGTGGTGGGACAGGGGCTCTGGAGGACATCTCCCAGTGACTCCAGATTGTCCCTCCCCAGTTCCCCAGTGGAGCTCAGGCACAAGTGCTCCACTCGCCACAGCCCCAGTCTATGGAAACACGACCATGCTGTGAGGTTCAATTACATAACTGCACAAATAATTTTGCCTTATTAATTGAAAATCACTATAGCTTTCTCTAGAATGAAAAAGCCTAAACTATAGAATCAGTGACTCCAACATATAAATACTGATTTATATTCACATAGTCTGCCTCCTCTTTGTCACACTACGAATATAATCCCGGGCATTCAGGCTATTTTGTTTGCTTTAGTGAACAGATACAGGCTTACATGTCTGATGTTATTTATGATAAACTATACAGGTGTAATTCTTTCTGCAGGACCAGCAAAAATAATCTCGGATGCTTTGAATGAGCATGACTGTATGCACACAAAAAAAGCCCCAAAACCTCAACAAGTCAGAATACAAGTCCCAAGGAATAGATGTGGATCAGCAAAGTGAAGCGTGGTCATGAGCATCTTTCTTTGAGAGGCTGGTGCTACACCAGACAGAGGAGCGTGGCTCTGCAACATGTGGATGATTGCAGCAGAGAAGAAATGGTCAGTTCAGTGGGAGGATAGAAGTATGGAGAATGACATTACAGGATCAATAAAATCTTCCTCTACCTCCCACACACTGAATCGCCTGCAGTGCTACACAAAACCACCGAGATCAATTTCTCAAGTTTTGCATAGGCTGCTGAAATCTGGGAGACATGCTGAGTTTTTGCTCACCAAATCCAGTAATGTAATTAACAGAGCAATGGAGAAAATAAGAATAAATCCTAAAAAATCCTATCTATATAGAATTTTGAATGAACATATTATTACTAAATTGACATACAGTTATTATTGCAGCAGCAGTCCTAGGGCTCCAGTCTGTCAAGGAAGCATTGGCTGGCATATGACAGTAGAGAGAGACGAAGGGTTGTCTTCATTATCAATTAGCTGAATATGGAGTTTATACAACCATGGCAAATCCTTTGAGCAAAATCATTCTGCCAGTCAATACTCTACTTGGTAGCATCAGCGATCATGTATGGACATAATTTCTTCCATATTTTCTTAATTCTACAGATGAATATAGTTTTTATTGTCATAAAGGGAAACTTTTTACTGCAGCATGCAGTGAGCAGCAACACTAACCATCAGGAAGAAGTCAGGATTCCCCCATGAGGAAGCATTTTCCCCTAAAATGCATCATTTAATTGCACTCACAACTGTGAAAAATAGATTAGTGTGGTTTCCTTTTGTGGCATTTGTTAGTATAATTCTGAGATTTGTCTGTAAACAGTACTCCATTTCACTGCTTCTTGTTCAACAAAGATATTTGATTAGCAAGAACTATGTTGCTCTTGTGAAACTTAAAGCTGTATTTATAATTAGGATCTTTTTTATTAGTATGCATTAAAATATGTTATTGATCTCCTAGAGGTGCTAGTATAAGTGTCTTTTGTAATACAAAAGCAAATTAGATTCTGATCAGGTTCAAAGTATTCAATCAAGGACTACCTAGCAGCATTTTTAAATGAAATGCAGTCTGTGTTTGGCATTTCAGATCAGCTATTTGATTGAAAGTCAGGAAGAATTCCCAACGACGTAGCATCTCTCTTCCTTTGCTGGGTGTCTAAAATGCATCTAGCATTCAGTTGCTGCATAATGTTGACATATTGTTTTGTTCAGTCCAGAGCACTTTGACGTTTAATGTATACTACAGTGGCTAACTTAAAAGGGACCACTGCAGTACCTTAGCTTAAAAAACATTTGCTAAACATTTTAAACCCAACTTCTTTATGACTAAAGACTGACATCTTCATTAACAGAATGCAAATGTGTAATGTATCACTTCTAGTGATCATATTACGATAATACTACTATTCATAGAGAAGCAATAAAATTGGTGAGGATACAGTACCGTGACCTTCTGAGACCTCAGATAAGCTCAGAGACCCACTGTGCAAGGCGCTGTACATAGGGCCCTAAGAGATGGACCTTGTCCTGAAAAGTTTGCAATTTATACTTGAAAAGAGAGACGTAAGGCAGATATGATATTTCTGTCATATCCACAATGCCGATACCAAACCGGGATATTTTCACCTCATCTAACTCCATACTCTAGAACAGAATCATAGAATCATCTAACTCCATACTCTAGAACAGAATCATAGAATCATTTAGGTTGGAAGAGACCTTTAAGATCATCGAGTGCAACTGTCAACCTAGCACTGCCAAGTCCACGACTAAACCCTGTAAATCACTCTAGGGCTCCATACAGTCAAATAGAGAGAAATACACTTTGAGGATGCAGTTCATCTGACCTCTCCTTTGCAGAAAGCTGTCTTTAGTAGAAAATCCAAAGTCACCTACTTCTGCCAACCCTAACAGCCAGGCCTTCTGTCTTCCCAGAGGTGCACAGGCGTGCAAGGTGAGGAGAACACCATCCTCCGTCAGCACAGGCTCTGCTCACACGCGTGCTGTAGGGTAGACATGGGTCTCATCTGTGCTAGTGGAAATCAATGGGTTCACTCTGGGGTGAAAACCAGAGCCCAGAGACACCGGGACGGTGAGCGATTATTAAACCACGCTGAGGCAGCGGAGTCCAGAATCCAGCCCTTTGGGATGTTCTTTGCCTTGTCTAAACTGCTGAGATTTTAAACGATTCATCTTTGCAATAGATCTACTTAGAGAACAGCATAAAGCCTCCAGGTTCAACACTGCAACTCTGATGGGCAGCTGCTGCGTGCAGAGATTAGTGCAGCCAAACAATGGTCTCAGCAGTTTAGTCTGTTTATTCAGATTTAGATTAACTCAACCAAAAAAAAAAAAAAGCCTATGTGGTATTACAGCTAAAATATAAAATTAGACAATATGTCACATGAAAATACCCCCTGGTCAAGGAAAAACACAAGCCCCAGTACATGCTGGGTCTTCTCCAGAGTCAGCTGATAGCTGCAGGGACATCTCCTGCACTGCAGGGGTGCAGCCCCCGTGCCGTGCCAGCGATGAGGTTCAGGCTACTCTTTCTAAACAATTTTGGATTCCTGTAGACACCTTGTGGTGCCAGACTTTGCTCAGATTTTACCAACCTTTCACAGAAGGGGGCAATTGAAGGTCTGGGTTTGCAAGTGACATTAAACTCGCCATACCTCTATTCAGACTCCTCCCTCCACCCTGGATGTTTACCATTTTCTGAGGTCTTCCAGAGTATTTCTGCTACCTCCTGCCATTACTAACTTCCTAACTATGCACCAAAGCTCCTAAGAAAATGACATGAGCTCTCTGGCTGATTCGCCAGCATTCACTCAAATGACAATTACTGGCAAATAATACACGTTGTGTCTATGAACTTCGTTTCTTGCTGGGCTTAATGGCTACCTAATGCCTGCCTTCCTCCAGTTCCCAGGCAGGTAAATGGCTGGGTTGGGGGACATTTATTTGTCATATGGCCCAGAGCACCTTTCTCCCCTCCAGCCTAGCATAGATGCGGCTGCGAGAGCACTCAGCCTGCATAGAGCAAACCCATGTGAAGAGAGATCAGGCGCTCCGGGTGCTGCTGCACATGGAGAATTCTGAATCAGAAGCTGAAAGAGAAGGAAAGGTGTCTCACATGCTGGCTGTTACTGTGGCCATGTTAACAGACCGAGGCTGGTGAAGCGCAAAGGAGGGAAATGGAAGAAAATACAGGTCCATAACTTGTGCGTAGCATTTCTTTCCTGTTGCCCAATAGTTTAACATGTGCAAAAGTAAAAAAAAATTATCACTGGAAATGTCCCAGCAACACCAACAATGCATTACCTACATCAATCCTCTTTCAGCATTACCTTTTTTTAATGCTCCAGGATGATGGGAAAGAGCAGTGATTGCTGCAAACGCCACAGAAAGGTCTGAGCATTAAAAGCTTTTCTTTACAGGTGAAATCCTTTGCCTGTACCGCACCCAAAGCAGGTTGCAGGGAAGCAGCACGCTGCCAGCAGCCCCTGTGTTCACAGAGCAAGAGAGAACAAGCCAAGGTGACATCGCCCTGCCTGAGCAGCGTGCAAGACGGCGCCGAGCCCTGCAGGAGAGGGATGCCGCAGTCTGCCAGGCACCAGCCTTTCTGCCGATAAAATTGCCCTGAAAACTCAGCAGGGTGGGATTTCTCCAGTAGCTGAAGGTCACTGGTCACTAAATGGTAGATGATGCAGCCAGATGCCTCGTCCGCGCCCTCACTTCCCTGCTGGAACAGCGGCGTGAGCTGGGAATGCCAGGGCTGGAGTTAAAGTACAGGAGTGAACCAGGAAAAGGAAAGCCCTGTATTTCCCTGCAAAGCACTGAATGGAGCTTGTTCCAAGCCCAATCAAACTATTATTTTCAAATAATAAAATTGAGATGTACCAATTTAACTTGTATTTTTATTAACTAAAAGTCAATCATTCACCACCTGGTAATAACATTCATTATTGCAGAAAAGCATGTGGCTTACCACGTCATGCTGGAAGTACTCTACATATATAAGCAGAAGGCTAAACTCACCCTTAAGCTAACTTCATCAAAACCAGTTACTCCAGGACTGAGCTTTACCCACTTACAGATTCAGATTGTAACTTCTGAGGATGGCATCAATCCTAGGTAATAAATGGTGTTCACATGAAAACTACGGAAAAAACTCTGTTTTAACCTGCTGTAGCACCACTCTAACCTGCTTCCAAATGGAAACTGAAGGCTACTGAAGTTTTGACATTTGAACATTTTCAATTAGTTGAATTAGTAATTTGCTTGGTATCATCCTAAATAATAATACATATTGTGACTGAATTAATCTGGCAAGCAGCCAATGACTAATTAGGAAAAAGTTAATTATGTACTTGTCATGAAATGCACTCTATTTATGGCAAAATGTGTTGACTTTAAGTCAATCTTGGCATTTACAGCAAATTAAAAGGTACCACAGAGTGTATGTATTTATGTTAAGGACGAATTGTCTGCAGGAGATAACAGAAGAGGTGCCTGCAAACCCCAGCTGGGGGTGGACGGGTTGCGGTGGAGCATCCCATCACCCCCTCCCAAATCGCTTTGTGAACTGCCAACACAGCAGAAAGGGGAGCTGAGGAGGGGTAGCCAGTCATCATCAGACACTACCAGATGGCAATATCTGAAAACATGCAGATAAATCCCAGCAGATGCCAGTTGTGCCTTTGCAATGAAACCTGAAAGCAAACCTCTGGGTTTCCAGGGGACTTCCTCAAAGATTCATTTTGTGGATCAATCTCATTACAGGCTGTAACCAAAAACAAATGGGTGGGAATAATTTGCTGATGATACCTAGCTAGGAGGAGTTCCGTCAATTCAGAAGAGAACTGGGATTGCACACAGTAATAACCAGATGACCTTGAGGTCTGAACTAATAGAAACGGATGGAAATTAACTGTGCAAAGTGTAAGGCCACACAGCTAGGGACTAACAATGAGCATTTCTGGTATAAGCAGAGACCTCAACATCTGGATATGGTAGAGGATAGACACCTTGATGTCTAGACAGACACTTCTAGATAGCCAGAAGCACTGGCTGATGACAGAATCACTGCAAACCACCAACTTGAGGCAGAAACGACAAAGAAGATCCTAGAACACATCAGAAGTTATTTTCACAGAGACAGAGAAGCATTAACAGCACTGTACAAAGTAATCATGAGGCCTCTCCCACAATCTTGTGAATGAAAATCCAGCATGCTTACATGTTTAAGAAAGATTATAGAATTATAGAATCACAGAATGGTTTGGTTGGAAGGGACCTTAAAGACCATCTAGTTCCAACCCCCCTGCCATGGGCAGGGACATCTTCCACCAGACCAGGTTGCTCAAAGCCCCATCCAACCTGGCCTTGAACACTGCCAGGGATGGGGCATCCACAACTTCTCTGGGCAACCTCTTCCAGTGCCTCACCACCCTCATGGTGAAGAATTTCTTTCTTACATCTGATCTAAATCTACCCTCTTTCAGTTTAAAGCCATTGCCTTGTCTTATCACTACATGCCCTCGTAAAAAGATGATTCCAAAGTGGAACAAGAACAGAGAAGGGACATTTATGATGCTATGTAAGATTAAGTGTTTGACTTACAAGAAGAGACTAAAAGATAGCACGGGGCAGTAGAGAGCACATTATCATTATTCAATATGAAGACAGTAGTGGGGTAAGAATTTGCATACTTATTATCAGGGAGGAAAAAGCGTGGCAAAGCTAGATAGAGGACACTACGAAAACAAACAGGTATAGGTGTATTGCTAACATATTTATACCAAAAGTAAGAAGGGCACTTCTAATCAACATACAAACTGAGCAGTGAGGCCACTAAGCCAACTACTTCTAAGACAGAAGGTGATATAGATGTGGAAGAAGTTGCATGAGATGACTGCCAGCATCTGTGGGGGCTGGAGGCCCTTTCGGGGCGTCTTTTAGTACCTGAGCTCCACTGCAACCTTAAGCAGAAAGCCCTGATGTCCAGTGGGACTTTTCCCATGTGACCTCTTGCATATGCTACTTGGACCTAAAAGAATTCCATGATTATGATTCCATACAAAGAAGTTGTTTTGCAGGTTTGTTTTTTTTTCCTGAAGGAGTAGAAACCCTGGCTTTCTGATGAAAGAAATTCATTAAACTTAGTGATTTTATCCAATTTAGTAATTTA
>NW_009622605.1:26741-28311 GCF_000690535.1 Cariama cristata
TCCCTACACCAAATGCAGCAAATTAGCTGGTTCCACCTCACACCCAGCTGACCTAAGGAGACCAAAATATCAATAATTTATCTATAGAAAGGATTATTTAGTATTCCTTTCTGGAATTATTTGCAACAATGGTATCTCAGAACAGAGGTTATCCAAACATCATAGGGATGGCAAAACTTTAGCTTAGATGGCCAACTTTTATCCTAACTTCATAACCCTGAAAATTCTCCACTGTCTATAACTAGGCAATATCCCACAGTGACAGAGACAAGTAGCTTTATTTGAAATTTTTCAACTTGGTACCAGCAAAGTGTAACTTATAGACTGTTATTATTATTATTACTAATATAAAGCATGGTTCTTTTCCACACGGTTATATGAAGCAAACTTTTCAACTTTAACTTCAATGTATATCAGATACATGTCTTCCTGTCCATATTGCCTCCAGAATGAGAACTAAAATAACATAATAGGCATTAAATCATCAAATCAAAAAAATGCATCAGCATCTTGTGTTGTTATGAGAGGTACTATATAGTACAATTTACAAGGTAATAGGCCCATTCATCATCGGCACATCATTCATTCCAGTTTCTCTGCTCAGATGATGCAGGGCAGGAATTTTGATGGACTATTTGTCCTTGCTTTGATTAAGAATAAAACATGGCTTGAAAATAAGAAACTTTGCCTGCTGTCCCACATCTCTGAAATACCATTCTTGTGTTACCAGCATGGATCAGAAGTACTAAATGTGCTGATCACAAAATTATTAAATCAAAGGTTGCACCCAAACTCCATCTTTTCTAAATTCACTGTATCAAACTGGGATAAGGATCACACAGACATCCATTTATCTTTGCATTTCTAAACTGCCCTGCTTTGGCAGCATGATAATCCAGGGGTTAATCGAGGACTCAGTGCACCTGGATCCAAATCCCTGCTATGGCAGGGATGATGCCTGATCATCCCGTATGACCTTAGAGAAATCTCTCAGGCTAAAGAAAATTATGTGCTTAAATACTTTCAGCAATCTACCTTTAGTCTACGGTAGCCTTCTAATCTACTACATCTTTCTGGCTACATCTATGCAGAACCTGCTCTGCTCTGTTCTTTACTAACTAGGGATGAAGATGAATAAGGATTGTGAGGCATTTGGATATTATGGAAATGAGGCTATAAAAAATCTTTTAGCAATAATTTTCAGTGCAGTGGCAAATGCGTATCCTGCTCCATGACATTAAGGGTTGGCCTTTGCACGACTCTCACTGGGAGGAAATGCTCTTGCCTTTGATGTGCTCCAGTAGAGATTTTGTTCCCACCTCTTTCTAATTTTCCAGAGGGCTCTTTTAATTATGATGCACAAGATAACTGAGGCTGAAGCGATCCCACAAGAAGAGAACAACCTTCAGACAACAGTCTTTTTTTATTAAGATCTTGTTTAGTTGCTGTCATTCCAACACCAGATGAGTTAAAGGCAGCTGAAGTGCATGGGTGTAAGATGCTCTCTTCACCCCGGCTAGCTAACTGAACACAAAACCATGCTGTACCCACAGGTAGAGACAACTGTCAG
>NW_009622605.1:28342-45345 GCF_000690535.1 Cariama cristata
TAAAATCCTGCTGGGGCCCACGCTGCTCACCTCTCCATGTGAGCCAACACACCGGACAGCCCCGCATGAACCTGCTGACCCCAGACTCTGCTTTTCTGTGCCCACTGTTGCCACATTTCCAGTCTTCTCGGTGTTTCCTAAATAATGACAAATCAAAAGCATTGTAATGCTCCCTTGCTTTCATGGTGATACACTCACAGGTTTCTTTGGCTTGGTCACTAAATCAGTGGCATAAGCCAAAGTGTCTTTGCTAGCTGGAGAAGCCCAGAAGTGCTTGTGGCTGCTGCAGGTGTCTGGCTGCGGGACTCAGGACTGCAGCACGATCCCCAGACTGCACAGCATCCAACACGTAAATCTGTCCTGAAATATAATTTGAAATTTTCATTTCATGGTCTGTGGCATTTCAAGTTTTTCTTTCCATTTTAAATATGCTCATTTCACAAAGTACAAAAGCAAACTTCCTTTCATAATCCCACACCTCACAAGCTCCCACTGCAACCTGAGAATCAAGCTGAACCCTCTCTCCCATGAACTGCCATCTACAACATTTTAAGGGGCAATGTGAGCTTTCTCCCCCTCTGCCTCTCTTAGAGGTTTCTCAGAGAAATCCCGTGGGTCTGACACGTCTCTTCCTCCAGGCAGAATGACCCAGTCTTTCCTCTTAAAACAATAAATGACTTGCCTTTTATAAAAGAAATGTCACTGCCATACTCCAGGCTGGAAAAAGTCAGTCTGGTCATCCTGACTGCATTTAGGGGCATCTGCACGCCTGCTGATGCTGCTTTAAAGGTGCCCATGTTGCACACATCTCCTTCGAAATCCTTTCCAGCTCACTCACAAACATTTGTTAAAACTGGCACATATGATTGTCAGTGAGGATCCAATTTTTTTAAGCTATTTTTCAGAACAATTTGTACTCTTTCAGACGGTGACTACATGTCAAAAGATGCTTCATGCGTTGTGGCTCCTGTTATGGTGTGATCTTCCTAAAGCTGTGAGACAGAGCAGTTGCTGTAAATCATCGCTACTTCCAGTACTTGCCGTGGTGCAGGCAGATGATGTCAGTGCTGTTGTGTAGACAAAAGCGAGGGCAGAATGAGATGCCATGGTTGCTTCCACGATCCCTGACAGGCGAGTAGGTGCCTGAAGGAGACAGAGGCACCCATGCGTCATGGCTTTGCTTCAGGCTGGGACTGGCATATGCTGACAAGAAGCAAGAGGACTGGAAGACGGAAGGACTGTAGTACGGACAGGCATGCCTGATAAGCTCCAGGATAGACATGAGCATTGCACTGTGCAAACAGGGTGTCCTAACAAGGATGTGGTACTGGCAGGTGCACCCCCCAATGACCTGATGTCCCTCAGGCACCCCGTTTTCCCCTCACTGCCAGCAGTGGTTTGAAGGCACAAGCTAGCCAGACAACAGCAAATTAGCTCCATGCTGTGGTCTGATGAGAAATCTCAGTCCAGTAGATAAATAATCCACATTTTTCAAGTGATATGCCCAAATAAGTGTTTATTTGAGGAATGCTGCTGAAGAGCATTTTGCACTATCAGCTAAATAGTAGTACATGTTTACAAACCAGGCTAATTATGGAGCCATCATATTTACTGTTTTATGAGCTCGCCTGTGAATGAGAGAGACCTGCTGCACAATTAAGAATCAGAATTTGGCCATAAACCACCGCTAATCTTTGACTCCATCTATATGTACTCAGAACCATTTCAGTGGAACACAGAAAGGAGAACTGCGAGAGGAAGGACTGACAATTATTTCTCCTTAATTAGGATTTGATCTTTTGTACATTAGGGGGATGAAAACAAGCCCAGATACACACACTCCTATTCATTCAGTAATTCTAAATGACATGGAATTAAAAGCAAAGCAGTGAATCCCTCACTCAATATGCACACACAATTCCCATTAAGGATAATGGTTATTTTGCTGTGCCCAGCATGTGTTTTGAATGTTTAATTTCCATCATAGGTTTCTACTCAATTAGATCTATTGGCAGCAAGACTTAAATGCTAAGCAGGAGGAAGGTGAACCAGAGGTTAAAAAAAAATACTGACTGCCTATGCAGTGTTTTCCAGAACTGCAACATCTATGCCTCTCTCCCATAAAACAATGTTAATAAAGTGGACTTTAGTCCTTCATTATTTTTACACATAACTTACGTGCAACTACGGCTGATACCGAGAGCAGTAGCAAAGTGTAAGAAAATAACAGAAGACTGGCGAGGAGGACTGTAAACACGCTCAAGTGACTTGCAGCTGGGGTGTCGAAAAACACATATAGCATACTAATTGTCATTTCTCCTTGCATGTTGGACAAGTAGAACATCTGTGTTTAGATAACACAGGCCTGTGATAGACTTAGAGGCACCCTGTTGAAAATGCTTGAGAGTCCCGTCCTGCTGTGGAAAAGATCAAAGCACAGTGGTAAATTACATCTGCACAAATCCCTGAAATACAGGTTAAAACAGCAGGTTCAGTGATGCTTTAGCATGGACCGAGCTCCGTGGTGCCTGTGTCCCCGCTTCTGTGCCTCCGCCCGGGTGTTGCTTTGAGGATCCCCTGGTTGGCAAGGTAACAAAAATAAATTTACTCTTTGCATTTCACCCCTGGTTTTGTGGTTGTTCCTGTGTCCTGCCTGTGCTGGCTCACACACAAAGGGAGGAACCAGTCCCATGTGCCAGGCTCTCATCAACACAAAATGCCATGCTGAGGTGCACCGCTCCTTGTTTGAGAGGCCGTCGTGAAGTGAAGCTGATATGCAGTGCCATCAGCTTGCCTGAAGATGTCTGAGGACTCTAGTCAGAAAGCCGTACCTCTCCATCCCTTTCTCCTCTGACACACAACCCCCTCCAGTGCCTCCCATGAAGAACACGTGCATCCTCCAACTTGTAAAGGCAACCACAAAGTGAAGAGAGTTTCGTAATAAACTAAACCAAACTTTTTTTCCCATGCCCTTTGATTGCTGAGAAGCTGAAGTTTGGTAACCACCACTAGAGCACAAAGGTTTTTCTTTGCTGGAAATACAAGGTTAGATACAGAAACGCCTTCGCATGATGGATTGACAATAGTTTTCCAAAAGATAGATTCAGTTCCTCTATATGCTACCAGGACTAATCATACTAAGCTCCTTGGTGCCACAAATCAAAACGAATGTAGACAGATGCTGTGGGAAGTGGCTGTGATCACATGTCCCACCCAGGTGAGCCGGGAGGCACAGGGGATGCTGAGACCCTGAGGCAGAGGGGGGGTACCTCTGCAGAGTGGGAGAGACCCACGGCCCCACTGCTCTCACCGAAGAAAACCAAAAATACCCTGGGTTCATTTGCTTTGCCAGAAATTTCTACAGGGTGATGCTGCAGCTGAACTAGCGAGTTCGAGATTTTCTGAGACTAGCCATTAGACAAAGCTGGAGACTTTCAAAAGGGGAAAAAAATATCTCTCTATCATAAAAGCTCTAGTCAACAATAATACAAAAAGAGGAGTGATCCTGCTGGGAGGTATCTGTAATTCACTTTGATGCCTGATCATAAGACACAATTTGGGCAAGGGTGTCCCTGAATTTTAAATGGTATTTTCTGGAACACATGACTGATTCCTCTGATGGACTCTTGTTATTTTTTTACACAATATGCGAGCTCACAGTGAAATCCTGCTCCTCATCCTTGTGCAGCCCATCCACCTGAACTTCACCAGCTGAGAAAAACTAACAGGATTTTACCCTCTGGCCAAATACCTCCAAATATTTAAAAATACAAATGCTGACTCCCCCTATCCTATATCAAAAGCAGATATTGAACTCAGATTGGACAAAAATTCATCAATAAAACTAAAGAAAACTCTAGGCAGAGCCTGACTAGGAAAAATAAACCTTTTAAAACCAAGGTGATCACTGATTAAACAAACACTGAACTGAGCTGACGAACCAGGCCAGTCCATTTGCTCCCTGGGCATCCTGGAATGTATGTCCAAGGAGAGAGAATAAAGGGAAAAGCAACAAAGGAAAAAAAAAAGACAAAAAAGGATCTCATTAGAGCCAATGATGCGTGTATACAACTATCAGCTATCACATGGGGGAAAAAAAGCAGAATCCTGGCTACAATTGGCTTTATCGTCCCTTAGAGTCAAGCTGGGCACCTCCTCCCAGCCTGCCCGCCCCCCCAAGAGTAGACTCCGTGGGACTCACAGACAAACCGGGTTGTGGATGAGCCCAATTTCCACACCAGTGAATGTGAGGACACTGGAGTCATTGCTCTGACTTCATTTGTGCAAGCAGGCACTTTATATGCACGAATGCAAGAAATCACAGCCTGGCCTTGCAGACCTGGAAGCTCCTGTCAGACCCCACTCACTGTCAGGCAAATTCTGCTCTCCATGATGAGACTGCCCAAACACAATAAACACTACCAAAGAAGGGATTTCTTGTGCACCCATCAGCATGAAGCATGAGTATACAGGTGTTTGCTCTGGAGCACAAGAAATAAAAAAGAAGGGGCAGATGGAAATTACCCAGGGCTATCGAATTACGGAGGGTCTTCCTGGTATCTAGGGCCAAGTCCTTCATGTCCTATCATTTACACAGGTAACCTCACTGGAGTCATCTGCAATAAACACTCAGTAAATTGACTGGATGTGGTTCCAAAGAGAACTTGATCAAGTCAAATAAACCATTTTCATAGGCAATTAAGACAAATCACTCAACATTTGATTTCCTTTTATTAGAGCAGTGATCAATCCCTATATCAAACATAATATACTCTGTACTTTTCTCTCCAACAAACTGAAACTATGGTTTTTGAAAACATTTCCTAGGATTACATGATCATCAACAGCCTAGGTCAGCAGAAAGATCTGGTAAAACTGATCGGATAAGAAATTAGGTGGGTGAATTATTCAGAAGACAACTTCTGTAAAAAATCCTTCATACGCTCTGTAAATTTTGATAGCTTGACAAATAATTTCAAAGATAAGGAGCTTCCCTCTGCTTTTGAATATTTATGGAGTGGAAGAAATACTTGCTTGACACCCAGTGGGGAATCAGGATATGACCCCAGCAGCATCATTCCCCTCTTCCTTTAGCCCTGGGCAAACTCTAGATGTGCAGGAGTGACTCCTCCATCTGTATCAGCCTGTGAGCCAGAGGGGAACAGGGGATACATGGAACAGTGCTAGAAATCCCAGCCAAAAGTGGATTTCCAAAGCTGTTGAACTGGAATCTTAACATCGTATTTTGCGTAAGTACTGACTTCACTTGAAATACAAAGAAAAACGCTGTGTTCAGATACAGCTATACAGAACCTGTCACGTTCTCAGCACATTTTACTTTATGAATATAAAAATTAGCACATTTTGTGCTGTACACAAAGAAATGTCAAGCAGGTAACCTAAAACGCCAAATGACAGAACCAATAACTCTAATTTAAAGAGCAGTGAGTATAATAATAAACTTTACAGGTTTCCAATGTCACTGTATCCAACCAGCCATGGTAAAATGCTACTACCTCTGAATTTCAAAACTGAAAGTTAACTATTATGGTCAACAGTATCTAATACCAGGCTGGTATAAAGTCCATTAACATACACCATCTGTGCAGACGTCTGTCCCTGAGCACATTTTATTTATAAGATAAAAATAATGGGCATGATATGAGAAAATCTAAGAAATAATTAGGAATTAAACTTGGTTTATATAAGAATGAACATTTTAAAATCAAAGTATCTAAAAATATACATATGACCCTGTTTAGTACAAGAAAAAGCGCAACAATCTTGCACTGTAAATCAGCATCCTTGTGACAAAACCTCTTCCTAAGCAAGTAAGATGTCATGGTTAAGTCATAGTTGCTGCAAGTGAATGGCAGTGATACAGGCCAGAACATGGCAATAAGATCCCCTCCCCAAAAGGTAACACCACATCCTGAAGCAAAGATAAGAGTTTCAATACATGATTTTGAGAGGGTTTTTTCCCCTCTGACTTTGACCAACTGTTCATACAACAGCTAATACAGGGTTGGGTGATGTTCAAGGGGAGCACAGCAGCCCACTTACACCAACTGTAAGGTCAAGACCAAGGACTGAAGTTTTAAAATGACATCTTTTTAGTAAGGGTACTATAAAACCAAGGTTTTAGTAACCTGAGAGTAAAAAATACCACTCCTTTTTTGTTTTTTAAAGCTCAGTATCTTTATTGCTGGTATGGATCAAATGATGAGTATTTGCACATCTGTAAGTGCCAGAGCATTGAGACACACTTATCGCATAGATTATAATTGATCCATTAATTAACGCTACTCTGTTCCCATGCTTTGGCTGAGTAATTTTTTTTTCTACTGGGACACCTGCAGACCTTGGTGTAACCACGGAGGAGGGTGACACAATGAATCCCTAAGTACGATGTGGCCTGGCAGACTGTTGCACAGGAAAAAAAAGGAGATCAGCTAAGGAAAACAACAGGCAAATGTACAACGTGAGGGCAGTCACCTCCTCAGCAGCACCTTGCTCGGGCTCAAACATCCTAAAACTTCATGAGAGTTCGGGTATTAAGAAAACACTGCATTAATTACAGGAATTGGTATTGTAAAAGGTGAAGCAGTCTCAGAAAACCAATTTCCTTTCCATCCCGTTTTCTGACTGCCCAGAACCTCCAGCAAAGCATTGAGTCGTGCAGTCCCATCATGCAGACGTCCTCTGGCAGCAGTGGGGCTTTCAGACACAGCAGCAGCAATAGTGATGTCCCCACGGGCATTTAAAATGGAATTGGGTAACTATTTTATTGATAGTCAGTTTCCTTTGGAAGTGAATCAAGGCCAGGATAAACCCCTCTATCTGCAAAGGACAGCATGATAGAGAGAGAGCTAGCAAAAGGAGAGAACATGCCCTCACAGGGGTTTGCTTCTGCATCTCCCCATCAGCAGAGCAGGGTTTGCTTTCCTGTTGCATGGGTTCAGGCCCCAGCTCACAGGTGGACACATTTCACCAAAGACACTGAAAAAAACCCTAATTTCCTACTTTGGCTCTGCTCCAGCATCACCTTCGTGCTGTGTCTGCAGGTGGAAGGTGGCTGCAGTCCTGTCCCTGGCCTTCTCCACGGAGATGGTCCTCAGTAAACGGCTACACAGCTTGGGGGAAAGAACAGCAGAGCTTTTTCATCTTTTCAACCTCATTTCTGTGGGTCTGCAAGAAGATCAACACACATCACCCAAGGTCCTGCCCTTGTTTGTTCATTTTCCCTCTAGACTCGCAGTCTCCAGCAAAGCAGGTGAGCTCCTAGCTTTGAGCTGACATTTGCATCTGCTCAGACGAAGCACCTGCCACCCTGTGCTGGTGTGGGACCTGCCTACCAACCAGTACCCCTGCCAGAGAAAACCAGCATGAACACTGGACAACCTGTGGGATTCAAGTCCTACACGATCCTGGTGGGTGCCCCTGTCAAAAAGCCCTGCTAACAACATCCAATTGATGAGGACACTGCGGCCAGGAGAGTGGGAAGGGAAGAAACTGGGATGTCTCCTTGAGGATATTGGGTTTGGAAATCTATGTCTATTAATTATGAATAAATGTAACTAAAGCTGCATTTTTTACTTATGTCGGAGAGCAAAAAGAGCTTCTAATTTGCAGCGAGACTTTGCTATTTGCAAAATTGAATATATAAGCAAGCAAAGACTTCCAGTAAAGTTTCTCTGGCAGAAAACTTCAGCAATTTTCTAATTTTTTTACATTTCTGATGACTGAGTGAGAAAAAAATATTGATTGACAGGCCCAGAGATAAGTGGAGAAATGCTCAGAGAGTAGTAACTTATGAATGCCACATTCATGTAACACTTCCCCACTTACCAAGTCTCTCGTATTTCCAAATGAATGAGGTAATGCTAAAATCCTCTGCAATCAGAAAATTGTCTTCCGTATAAGCCACAGGCTATCTTTCTGCCTGCCTGTAATATGCCCTGATTGCTAACGTCCTGTAAGCAAGAAAGCTATATATTCTCCTTCTTAGTTTTTTCAACATTTTAAATAATCTGCTCCACATGCCACCAAGAATTTTAAAAGGTCCTTGTGCCATTGATACTGTTCTTCATATGTCCGGACATGAACTCTTAGACAATCAGAAGAAAACTCCTGTTGTACCAGTATTTTCAGTAGGTAGCACACAGGCAGCTCAGGTAATTAAAAGGCTTGTGAGCCTGACAGTGATCCCAGAGAAAATAATGAAATGGTTGAGAAGCACTTGATTAATAAGGAAATAAAGATGGCTAATATAATTACTGCCAATCAACACAGGCTTATAGCAAGCAGATTTTGTCAAACTAATTTGATTTTTTATCGGGTTTCAAGTTGCTAAAAGTAACCATGATGGTATAATAGACTTCTAAAAGCTACTTTAGATGGTGCTTACTACACGATGTTTTGATTAATCTGAATGATAAAAAAATCAACATGACATACAGTAAAAGGATTAAAGTCTGAGTAATTGATCATTCAATAGGGAATTGTTCTTGAACATGTGTTTCCAGTGGGATTCTAAAGGCATTAATTCTTAGCCCTGCTCTTCTTTAAATTTTATCACTGATCTGCAAGAAAACACAAAATCATTACTAATAAAGTTGGCAGGTGTGACAAGGACTGGAGAAGTGGCTGAATAATGAGACAGAGCCAGCGGTACAGAGGGGATTGGATTGCTTTGGAAACCAGCACAACCAACCGACATCAACTCCAAAAGAGCCGGATGGAAACCGCGTTGTTAACAGAGGAGGCTCTATTCTTGGGAAAAAATGGAAAGAGCTGGGGGGTACTGAGGGGTTTTCAGCTGAACAGGCATTTGAGTAAGATGTTCTGCTAAAAGAATGAATGTGATCCCTGTATGTGGAAATAGTGAACGGGGTAACTGGTGTTTACCTTAGCGTTCAGTACTGAAAGACGATGTCTGGTTTTGATGCCCATAGTTCAAGACAGATGTTGAGTAGTGAGAGGGAGTTCAGAAAAGAGCCAAAAGAGTGATGAAAGAGTTGGAAAACATGATTCATGTGAAAAGGTTCAAGGTGTTCAAGATATTTAAGAACAAAAAGTATTTGCTCATAGCCCAGGATGCACTCTGTCAAACACAAACTGGGTTTGGACGGTTCCTCAGTCTGGCAAACAGACCCAAGAACTAGAAACTGAATCAGGAGCATCCGTTCGGACATATGGCCTACACTTTCTATAGGGACGATCATTTACCACTGGAACATCTTTGCAGTTCTTTGATAAATGTCACATCACTAGAAACTAAACACTTCACAGGATTTTTCTTTAAAAGATATGTCCTATTTCAACCTAAACTCATTTGAGAAAAACATAGCCTGTGTTATCCAGGTGTTTAGATTAGCTGATCATAGTGTGTTCTTGGAGTCAGAAAACCTGCCACTCTACAAATGTGTCTATAAGTGTCTACTTATCAGGCAAAAATGCATCAGTGATGCAAATTTCCCTTGGGAAAAAGTTCTTTTTTTCCTGTTGTTCTCCTGGAAAAGTTTCTTTTTCCAGTTGAAAAGTCTTTTCAACTAACATCCTTCTTTTTCACCCACCCCCAAAGTTTTAAGACACCAGTTGTAGACCAGTGATTCTGAATCCCAATGTCCAAAAGGCTGCAAAGTTCTGATGAAAATGGGTTACCAAGAACAAATCCTGCAAGGTTCACAGACAGAGAAAGCTAAGATGGAAAGGGATGCTGTAGACAAGAGACCTCAGTTCTGATCGCTGCTCCCAGGCTGTTTGAAAAAAGACTGTTCTCCTAAACAAGGCTGGATAGGCTGATAAATGCCCGTTTTAAAGCTTTAAGTTATTACAGGGTTTGGCCAGATTTATATTGATAACCTAGGGATGAAATGCTTTTCATCAATATTCTTTCTCCTTGCTCTATGATTTTTGTGCATGTGTATATTTATAGCAAACCTATACTTTAAAAGATCTTTAGCAGCTGAAGTAATTACCTCCAAACATTGTATCACTAGAGAAATCAGTGAAATGGAAAAAAAAAAAAACCACTAAAATTTGCTACATAACCTGCAGAAATTGAGCAGAATAACAGATGGCTCACAGTATTCTTTCTCCAATTAATGGCTAAAGGGAAATAGCTTACTTGGGGGAAAATGACACTTTCCATTTAAACCTGGAGTATTTTAAGGCAATAATTTAGGGGAAATTCCAGCAGGCAATCAGCAACTGTTATGACCCTTAATATTTCAGGACTTGATCCTCACAGGGGCCAAACCCTGGCCTGCCTCTCAGGATGATGTCTTCATTTTATGCTAAGTCCTGTTCCTTGCTCCCATTAAAGTCACTTCAAACACAAAATCATGAGATAAAAAGGTGGTAGGAAAAGATATAAATAATATGCGCAGTGCAGAATAAATTCACATCTAAATTACAGGCCAAGGGAAAAAACAGCTTCTGCGGAAGGGCTCATCATGTCCACTGCCTTCCCTTTCATATCTATTTTTCTGCCTTCATTCCCAGACTATTTTCTGTTTAATAACTCATTCAAGGTCTTGCTTGAATGCTTTGATGCTTCTCGATTGAACAGATACTCTTTGGAACGTACTGCCTGAGCTGTACGCATTACATTTGCCATGACTTTTTTTTTTCCCCCCAATATATTCTCTTAAAAAAAACCCCAAACTCCCACAATTTTCAGCTAAGCTTTTCAAGACCATCCCTGACTTCAGCATACCAAAATTTATCAAAATGGTCATTGTAGGGGTGAAGACCAATTCCTTTTAAGGTATCTCTGATATATTTTCATTTATGCCACTGAGTTTTATTTTACATCCAGGCTTCTAGATGTTCCTTACTTTGCATGAGTAAAAACACTCTAAAAACATCCAGCAGAATTGTGCAGTCCCCATGTAAACAAATTTCCCAGTTAAAAAAATTAAGAATCTGATCTGTGGAGTGACAGTAAGATCAAAGCCCGGTAATGATTTATTTGTGACACCATTACTGATGTCTTTGTCTTATCAAGCTTGACTCCCACTGTCATTAAGGTTTTGTTTCTACTGTTTGCAATGCAAGGAGATTTTATCCACCTTAATTATTCCTAAAGATTTTCACTTTCACTACATTGAATTTCTGAACGTTCATGGCTGTTTACTTTGTTTCTGATTCATTTCTCAAAGACACTAGAATGTGTACTTTTCTAAAGATTTTTTTTTTCCTTTCATTTTTCAATCCCTTCTGGATGGTGTAAATATTTTTCTTCTGTATTGATTTTTGTTCTTTTTTCCTTCAACAAATGCTAATTATTTTACTACAGTTAACTGAAACTGACTCATTTATTTTTGTTTAGCAATTTCAATGCATATATGGCTATTACGCTCCAATGACCTTGCCCACCAGCACTATTAATGCAAGCAAAGCCACAGGAAAAATATTTTTTAGTTAAATTGTATTTTAATTATAGATAATAGTTTCCGTTGAATCCTTTATTCTTGTGTATTCTTTTATGAACTAGAATGCTAATTATCCCAAGGTATAAATAAGAAGTCTAGGCTTGCAAAGTCAAGCATGCCATAGATAGGAAATGCCAAAACTAAGATTGGCATAGGTGCCAAATTTGAGTTTCTTGGCATCAATTTAACACAAATAATGCCAGTCATTAAACATATGGATATATTAAACATCCAGCAACAGTAGAATATATTCAGCAATGGTCCTGCATCTAGCGGTACAGATTAGGATGCTATCAAGTATTCCTTACGAAAAGGGTAATTAATCTCACCTAAATTTGCTGTTTGCAGTGCTGCCTCTGAAGTCCGCAGAGATTCGCTCCACCTGCTCAAGGCCGGTGGGTGAGCAAGGGCTGGTGAGCCCAACCCTGCCCATAGGATGCAAGCTGGTAGAAGCTCAGCACCCTCCGCTCCTGCAGAGGTCAACAGGGACTGAGGGAGCTCAACTTGTTTCAAATGTCAGTCTTGAAAGAGTGAAAGCAAGAGTGTGCATTTCCTCCTCCAGAAACTTCAGAGATGAGCAACAGATGTACACAGCAAGTTTTACTAACCAAAGTACAGACCTAAATGTTGTACCGTGTTAGTCAGAACAGGAAAAACAAGCTGCACAATTGTAGAAAGAGTTTGTCTGAGATGTTCTTTGCTTTCTTTTGGCTGTGGTCAATCTTGCATGCAGAAAAAACTACTGAAAGAAAGTGCTCACACCGTACTTCATGGCTGAACACCAGTAACTGAGCTGATGTTCTTAGCAGAATGCCTCGTCACTGCAATGGCTGTAAGGAACACATTCAGAAACCTGGAAGGACTGAGCTGGGAATAAACCAAAACAGTGCATGAAACCCCACTGCAGTGTGAGCAGATGACACCAGGGAGACAGCGGTTCAATTCGCTCCACAGCACGCACAGATGCCAATGCAGGAAAACTCCACCAGAAGCAAATGCAAGGAAGCTTTGTGAGGCTGATCCTCTTAATTTTTCAGGATATAATTTCAAGCCCAATTACAAATAACCTCTACTTCTTCTGGATTTTGACCAAAATCATTCACAGGAAACCCATAACAGCAGAGCAGAATTGGAAACCTCACACACTGCTCCGTGTCTTGATTTACTGTCTAGCTGAGGGCACCACAGCCTCTCCAGCAGCCGCTGTGCCCAAGCACCTCAGGCCTCCACATAAGCACACCCATTTTGTGTAATGTAGGAAAAGCTTTCCATGGGCTCCTACCTACTCAAAAGCAATGTCTAAGCAGATTGTTGCAGCATATGCCTACATCAAAGCAACACAGCAAATATAACGAGCTCAACAAACAACAGTATTATCTCCTTTAACCGGAGATGACTACAGATGCCATAATTTATATGGCCATTTACTTCAAACGAAGGCTGTGGCACGTAAATCACACCTACCATCCTGCCATCTATCCAGTCACTTGGCAACCCAACCCCTATGAGCCAATTACGGTGTAAATTCATGGACTCAAAAAGACGTTTCATATAAACTGAGGTGCCACCGTGGGGAGGTTGCAGAAGTTTTACCACCACTATCCAAACAGCTGCCTACTCTCTCCTAACCCAGATGGTGTATTTTCTTTCTCCTTAAATGATTATCTGCCTTAACCGAATGCTGGTTAAATGCTTTCCAAAGGACAATGACTTTCTTGGAAACAGACAAACATTCTTCTTTCTTTATTTCAGAAATCATGACTCTTAAAAAAGAAGATATCTATCCTAAACTCAGTTTGCAGTCTCCTTCTCACCACCTCCTTTTTTACTTTCTGGGTAGAAATCTTAAGAGGTGTCAAAACCACATGGAAAAGTGTAAGACAAGAGGCAGATAATTCATACATAGTGTTATCTGCCTAGCCAATGTATATATATTTTATTCTAGATAGTAGGTTTTCATCCTGTGATCACTTCAGAAAAGGAGGAATACTGAGTAAGCAGTCTGTTAAATGATGTACATACATACTTTAAAAATAATTTTTGCAATGGCTTATGTAGAGAACGAGATGAAACTTTCGAACTTTGACTTTCTCCTTCATCAGTATAAACGATAACATTTCTAAGAAATACCTACTTTACAGCTCAATACTTGGCTAAAACTAAAATTGTCCCAGAAAGGAGATGAGAGAGAAGATACAACTTATGCAAAATGAAGTAAAATGTCATCCAAGTGTAAGGTCATTTTGTGTTACACTTCAGTTTCAGATCATTTACCAGACACACAAGATCTCTTCCCCCCCCCTGCCCCCGACTAGTCGCTCTATTAAATAGGCAAATACAAGTTTTTGTTGCTTTGGGGTAGGTGGCCCTGACAAAAAGCAGCCCCTTGCTTGAAAATTAGATCTCAGACTCAGTGTAAAACATTTAGCTACTGCTACACCAGTGGCCAGAGACAGAAATACTTAAAGTTTAAAATCAGCCTCTCAACTAAGCCAAAGGCCCTCACTGCATCAACAGAATAAAGTGAAGGCTGATTTGGTTTTTCTTATGTGGTTATAAGTTACAGGTCAGTATGTATTATGTATTATCTGAAAAGTGGCTCCAAGAAGTATGTACGTTTGCAGTCTAAAGCATTTGGAAGGGGATTCGCTTGCCCAAAGGTAGGCTTCAATGTGGTGAACAGGTACATCTGAGTTACCGTCTAGACTTTGTTTAAAGGCAACAACAAAAGGAGGCAATGGAAAAAAATAGACTCTTATCAGGCATCTGAGTAGATATTTATCTCATACAAAAATAGGACAAAGCAACTTCTCTCTCTTACTTAGCTATAAAGGAAGCTTCAGAGGTAGATGTCTACCTTGGAGATGTCTTAAGACAACTTGCCTCACAGTAGTCACAAGGCCACTGGCCATTTGTTCCAGCATACAGTCTAATTATATTTTTATTATTATTTTTGAGACACTGGTAATAAAAAAAGCATTCTCATCTGTGGCATTATATTCCTGTAAGTCAGTAAGTCAGTGCATGCTTCTGGGTGAGCATCTTTGTCAGAACATTAACAAAGATCTGGTGTAATTAGGTCTGTAATTTTACAGATTGTTACCATATAGAAGTAGTCCTGCGCTTTTCCCAAATTTTAAACTGTTTACAACCATTTCAGTCTGTGTTTAAGCTACTGACTTCTCTAATGCAATTGCAACTCAAAACTTCTACTTTTTAAATCCTCCAGTAGATTTTCTGTTTCATGATACATACACATTTGTGAGGAACCCTGAAAGGCAGATTTAAATAGATCTAGAATGTCTTATCACATTCCTTTCAGCTATTATTTAACAAATTTCTTCCTCATGATTTCTCCTTCCCAGTAGATAAGCTAGAATTTTATCAGCTTTGATACTCTCTTCACAAAATGTGATTCAGCTAGTTTTATTTGCCGCACTTTTAAGTCAGTATACAGTAAGTTTTTCCTTTACATTTATGTGACTTGAACTGCTTTTGATTCTTGTGAAGAATCTTCTATCTTTATGTGTCTTTTTAAAGGCAAATAATTATTTCCATCTGATTTTTCGTCCTTCCTACATTATCAAAGGTAACAGGAGGTAGCTTCCTTCAACTACTACTCTGGACCCTTCTCTTGAGAATGTCTATCTTCAGAAGCACAGCACCATTAAAAATCCAGTATTATCTTTATTTTTCCTCCCTTGTGACTTGCAAAAAAGTCAACAAGCGGATATAATACAATGAAATAATATTATTACTTTCCTTGTAGATGTGTGTGCTCTAGAAACATAAAAGGTATCCTGGAATTTGACTATTACCAATTCAAACAACATGCAGCCTTTTGTCCAGGATGGATCTAGATGCTTTGTAGATACTTCTGATTTCTATTGTGCTGTAGAATTAAGGAGAAATAAGAAACATCAAAATAAAATTTGCCTTATTTTCTGTAATTTTTGGAAGGAAAGTGAGAAGGAGAGAGGGTGTAAATTCATCCAACCAAGCATTTTATTGATCTCCATTGATGAAAAGAAAGCAAAATGTAAGGTTATTTTCTCTATTTCTCCTTTTTTTAACTTCTCCTTGCTTTGACTAGAAATTCTAGCCTGCTTCTAAGAAAGTTTCAACAATGAAAAGTCCACTAGAAATGCCAACAGCTCTATTGGGTGACATTTTTAGTTCTCTAGGTTTTTTTTCTCTTGGCTGTAAGCACAATATTCTTGACTATCTGTGGATACAGTATGTGCCAGATTGTGGGGGAAAACAGCACATATTCAAGATATTTAATGATCTTATGCTCTTTGCTACTCTAGTTGTTACTTTATAAGAAGCACACACAATAATAAATACCATTGAACGTATGAAACATCCAACATTCTATTATTTTGCTGAATTTCAAAATCTATTCCATGTAAATTTTCTACTTGGTAAACATACAATGTCTAAGTAAGTCCCTCTTTTCCCACATGCTCAAGGTGCAAGCACTTGTGTTCCATTTCGCTACATTTCAAATGTAGTTATGTATTTAAAAAACTAGACTACATCTTCTAGATATTAGCAGTTTACCTCTTTATGGCGTGACAATTCTGATTAACAACTTCAAGATGTTTATCAGCAGCCTGTCACTGGCACCTGGCTATTTTGTACACTTATCAATAATCTTCTTTAAAAAAATAAAACTAGTAAGTAGATATTGACTTCTGCTGAGATGAGTATCAAGATTTATTGACCTCAAGGTAAATATTTACCAAAGCAACCTGCAGTCAATAATTTCTTTGTGGAACAGTAACTCTTCATGTTCACAGAAATATGAAAACAATCATCTTGTGCATGTTCATTAAAGTCTCATTAACCCACACTGCAGTAGACTGTAAACCTACCCAAAAGGTAGATTTCCAGGCTGCTCTATCACACGTTCTGTACACAACAGTACAATACTGATTTCTCCTTTAAATGAAAAGGAATCTCATTAAAGAGGAAAGGATTAATAAAAAGAGAAAGAGATTTTATGAGGGACTGCTCTGTTCCCATTTCCTCAACAGAACCTTTTCAGGAACAAAGGAAAATGAATATTCTGTTGTTGGAGAGAATAAATTTTACCTCCTCTCATCCTGTCCATAGCCACACTACCAACACAAAACACACAAATCAGGACCTCATATACTTTAGTCTGGTTTTGCTTCTGTCCACAATTTCTCTAGTAATCAACAAAGGCTATAAAATCTGAGAATTAGAATCCTCCTATAGAAAAGCTGAAAATTTTCAGCACAATCTTTGAAAAAACAGAATTCCTGATTATAGATTATCTGCGTAACACAATTTTGCAGAAGCGTCACATTGTTGTATCATGCCCAATACCATCTTCCTTCCATTACCAGTCTTTCCACATGAACTACATCTCAAAGAAGAAAGATGGCAAAGAATTTCAAAGAACAATATTTTTTAAATAGAACATCCTACAAGGTAAATCGCACTTGAGGGGAAAAAATAGACTGCTTTTCCCAGCCTCCGATTCAGACAAAAACTTTTATGGAGCTTAGTAGAACCAATGGGGCAGACGGGGGCGGG
>NW_009622606.1:0-6303 GCF_000690535.1 Cariama cristata
CGGGGGAAGGAGCGAGAGGCGAGCACGGCCTGCGGGGGGCCCCTCGCCGAGATGGCGTCCGTGCAGGCCGGGGCCTGGGCTGCGAGGAGGGCCTTCGTGGGGCTGCCCTCGCACCGTCTGAGTGACGCTTTTTGCGAGCCCTGCCGCGGAGATGCTAACAATGAGGACAGTAACCGCAGCGGCTGAAAATCTGCCAACCCTGACCTTTCCAGACCGTGCTTTCAGAGTGACTGACTGTTTGTTTGGGCTTAGATGCAGGCAGGTTTATTTGCTGGATCTCCAATTTGAAATCACTGAGCGCCCTGGCAGGGTGATGCGAATGGCCACTCTGTCGGATGACCTCTGCATCCTGCAGTCTGTTTGACCTAGGCCTAACCAGATCAATCCCCTCTGCAAAATAGCGTTACAAGGTATCATTAGCTAAACTTTAGATTAAAATAGCTGTAAGGGAGCCAATGCCATTGAACGCCGTGACTTTAGGACTGTGGAGGTGTGGCATCTATTCACAGCTTTGTTTCTGAGTGGTTAGTGTAAAGCAAATCCCTTTGCTAATCCCTGTTGAAGCCTTTGCATTTCTAACAGTTAATAATAATTTTTGTCTTATAATATATATGACTAATCATACATTGGGATGCATTTAGTATGTTTCATTTTATTAGTCTGGTCTTTTTAGTCCCCATTACGGCATTTGAATGATGGAAAATGTGTTCTCTCTTGTTCACGTATCATGATCCACGTGACTTCATGGCTTTGAAGTGGACTGTACTGGCTGATTTCTTGCTCTCTAATTTTCAGTGATAAATAAAGCCTGGTTTGCTCAATATTTTCTTGATCATATGTTTATTGTACTCAAACAGCATTCTGATACAAGTTTTCTCTTTAGAGGTTTCTTAGGAAATTAAAATCATCCTATGTTCGCACCAGGAAGAAGTTCTGCTGCATGCATATTCTTCCAGTGCTAGAAGAAAAGTCATGTGACTTTTTTGCAAATATGTAATTAAGTGTAGGCAAAATACCTGCCTGCCTTGAAACCTGACACATCCAACAGGAAGCTGGGTACAGCCGTTTCTAGGGGAAGAATGTGACTGTCAACAGCAGAGGCAAAGGAAGACCTAAATAGTTATGGGAAGAGTTATAATTTGCCAATGTACATGCAGTGCTTGAAAGATGAAAATAATTAACAATTCAGGTGGAGTTACTGTTCACAGCAGCAGCCCTTTTCCTGAGAGGCCATCTCTCGCAAGTGCTTTTCCGAGCAAAGGTAGTCCCATGGTATGTGAGCACTTGCAAAGAGTGAACTAGGGGATAAAAATCTTGCTGGAAACATCTGATGCAGGATTTTATTAGGTTTCTTGAGCAAGGAAACAACTATGTATGAATTTACACATGTAAACTTCCAGGTCTTGCTTCCATGATTTTTTCTAGGGCTTGGGCATCATCAGCTTACCTGGCTTTTTTGTTTTACGGTGCCAGCCTGGCACCTGTGTACCTTCCTCTCCAGACAGAGCTGAATTGTAGCATGTCTGTCAGCAACTCACGCTGCAGCTTCAGGTACTTGTTTTTCTCTGAAAGGGCTTTATTCTACTTCAGAATTTCACTGGCCCGTTCCTGCAAAGGGCAAAGGCATACCTGCCGCCCAGACTGCTGGGGAGAGGAGCTGCTCTCATCTTCCACTTGCATTCCCAGAAGATAAATTTTGTCTCATTCAAGTCAGCCTGGGGAGGGCTGTAATCTAAGCTGAGCTCAGCCTGCTGGGCTTTGTAGTCCATCTGGTGGAAAATAGGCAAAGAGGTGGCCTCCTGGGTAGAAATCTGGAGAAATGATCTGCCAGGTAGTCACACAGCCCCTGTGCAACATCTTCCGTTCCCTCAAAGTTCATGGTGAGTGGAGACCCGCACCAGGACAGCATGAGCTGATGTCCAACCTGCAGAGAGATGCATAAAGCTGCGTAGACATGTTAAGTGTTAAGCTTAAAGCTCTTCCTTGAAGCCTGCTACCTGCTCAGGACATTTCTGTTTGGTATCAGTCCTAAATCTCTATTTGTTAGCTTGCTTAAGTTTCTTTCCTGGGCAAGAAAATAATGGAGAAAATCTGCAGCTCTGGTTCAAGGGTTTTATAGGCATCTAAGCATATGGAGGCACTTTGCCTGTCTGGAAGTGATGCAAATGCTGAATTCTGAGTCTGTTTTGGAGATATTATTGCAACGCAAAAAATAATTACCAATAATTCTTTTACGGGTCAGCATTTGCCATTTCAGGGAGAAAAGTGATCAGTTTAAAGATGGCAGAACTCATTATCCATCATCCTGAGCCCATCGCTGTATGCGCCTTCCCTTTCTCTCTTTCCTAGCTAGATGTTACCCATTTGTTCTTCTGCCTCCATCATAAACTTCATCCTTCATGTCCCAGCTACGTGTGTTGCATGTTCCTCGCATTTGCATATAAGCATGTATAATTCAGGATCTTACAGTTAATCTGCAAACCTGATTAACTCTCAACAAATACTGCTAGCAGCTGACTTGCTTTATCATCTGAGGTCTGAAAACGGGGAATGCATGGAAGTCTTATACTACAGAGGCTTTGTAGGTTTCTCTGTATGTGTGACCTCCAGTCAAAAGCCCTGGAATTCAATTATAACCTCTCTGTCACTGCCCATGGCTTTAGAAGCAGCCTCTAGCTGTGATGCTGTGACAAATACAAGCTAAACAATGCTATTAAATATGCATGGTGTGTGTTCTACTGTATTAGATAACATGGCCACGTTCATCACCTGCTAATGCTGCCAATTCACAGCTTTGCTAACGCAGCCTTCCTCTTGCTTTTGCTTTGGGCAATTTAAGAGGCTTTTTGGTTACACTTCACCTTTGCTGTCTTCCTTTTCACCTTTTTTTACCTTCATTCAGTACTCTGAACATGGTGGTCTGCAGCAGAGACTGGGCAGAGCTCATGTTTCCCAGCTTTCCTAATCTGTAGTTCACCGAGAAGCCAAGCTGGTCTGGAAACCAATTGGAGAGGTTGATAGACACTGCTTTAGTGAAAAGCAGATACCCACATCCCTCCTCCTCTCTGAGGCCACTGCTGTGCTGTTTGAATCTATCACCTTTCCCTTTATACCACCAACTTATCCACAGCTTACGGTCACCATCCTTTGTCAAAAGGAAATGGAAGAACTGCCTCTGTTCTGCTCCCTCGGTGATCGCATCCTCTCAAGGTTCAGTTGGGAGTTCACCTGTCTGATGCTTTTCTGTTCATTAGTGTGACCCAGGCCTGTCACCATTTCAGTTTTGTACCACTATAATTATGGCAGTTGGCAGAATACCTTTTGCGTTTTATTGATACAGCTAACTACCTTGCTGTGAATGCAGTTCCAGCAGTAGAAAAGGTGTCTTCTACCAGCATACTTTAAGTATCTACATGTCTTGCCTGACTCTGAGCTAGGTGGGCATGAGTCAGCTCTGATCCAGAAGCCATCTGGCCGTGCAGTGCTGTACTGAGCTCATCAGGCTGCTCTCGGAGAAGGTTTCTTTGCTCAGGCAGAACATTTACAGCTCTTTGGCAGTTCAGCCCTGTAGCCGCCGGGAGAGAGGTGGGCAAGTATCCATTTGCATCCTTTGCAACAAGCCTTGTCTGCAATTCCTTATGCTCTCCCAGAAGGAGAACGAGCTTTAAAGCTGTAAATACGTTACAGTGGGGTGACTGAGTTCCATGTCGGGACAGCGTGCTGTGGTACCTGTATCAGGGCAGATAACACAGTGCCAGAGCTCTTGTTATTCTAGCCACCCATGGTCATGAAATGGAACCTATTTTAGCCACTCACCAACCGCAGGTTCAGGAGCAGTGACCACAGCCGCTCACTGGTTTTGTCCTTGCTGACACGATGATCCCCGACTTCCACCCCTTGCAGGTAACATTGCCTTAGCTGTTTGGGGTCACCCAGCTTTCTCTTATCAAGTAGTACAATGTCAAAGCAATGCCGCTGATGCACATGCTCAGGCGCAGGTCCTCTTTTATTCTCTCGCTCCAGAAGTGCTCTATGAGTCCTCCTGAGTGCTGACCCTACTTTTGCTCTTCCTACCTAACTTTTACCTTTAGCTCTTAGATCCTGGAAATCCCTAAACACGGGGTTGGGCACTACATTGTTGGGGGCTGAAGTGGGGCACGTTCTTTCCTAAGCTACGACAGCAAATGTGTAAGTTTTCCTTTGGAGGGAGGGCGTTCACAAAAGGGCACGTTAAGCCCTGACCACCTTGTATATACTGTGGCTCTGCCCTTACCAGGGAAAGATGAATTCTTGGTGCTCTCTTACAAGCAATAACTGCTGAGAGCTGTACAACCAATGAAGATGAGGCACATTGTAACCTTAGAGTGTGGATAATTCCTGGCCTCCCTGTCTTGACCTGCTAACATACAAAGTGGCAGATAGCTTTGGTTTTGCTTGGGTTTTACCCCACTATCTAATCCAGGAATGGTTTTTACTGCATAGGGCTGTCCCCTGCGGTAATGTAAAGGGAATATTTGCCTGTGGGTGAGCGCCTGCTCTCACAGGCCTGTCTGAAACAGCCTGCGCCTCCATCCATGGCTGCGTCTCTTCTGCGATGGTACGGCGTTCAAGGCAAACACGGTGGTCTCAAACCACAGGTACAACACAGGTCAGCCACAGTCATACTCTTCACCCCGGTCCCTCTCAGTCTCTCCAGTAAGGGCTGTGCTCTTGCACCTACACCCTCCGATTCCCCCTGAGCAAAGCACTCCTTCCTCTGATCTTGCTCTGTTACATACCCAGTGGATCCGTGCGTCCGTATGTTTACTCCAATCCAAAGAGTTCTGGATTTACTGCCCATAATGTTCTTCTCAGTTTTGGCATTGATGGATACATAGTTCAAAATGACCATACTGCAAGCAGGCAAGCACCAAAATGCTGTTATGTTGACAGCGAGGCGTCTGCAGACTCAGCACATAAAATGGGTCACTACTGTCGCTATTTCAGTTACACAGCTCCAGTGTGCCTGCCTTTCTTTTTCCTTGCCCTTGAAGTCACTTGGATGTAAACAAGTAAAACTAAGACAAGGGGGTAACAAAATCAGGATGAGGAATGGAGAGGGGAAGGGAAAGCGTCCCACAGTACTGGGCTGGAGACTAGCATCCTCACAGCTCCAGCCGGCTGCTTCCCCAGAGCTCTGATCCTGGAGCTGCTGCAGAAATAAAGGCGCATTGAGAAGTCTGGCTCCAAATTAGCATTTGAATTCCCTTGTAGTCTGTTGTCAGATGGGCAGGAGGTGGGTGCTAGTCTCAGTCTCCCAGTGCTGATACACAAAGGTGGCTTTAAAAGGTCCTTATTTTTCTGAGGGAAAGAAATGCATTGCTCAAACTATGGACACTTTGTGTTTTCCTTTTTTTTTTTCTTTTTTCCCTCTTCCCTCTCCCTTTCTCCTCTGTTTCACCCCTCTCCCGGATCAGGCTGAGCTGTAGATAGACACGTCTGGGTATTGTTAGCCCTGTCTGACCTACTTCTTTCCCTCCCCTTGGCCTAGCGTTATGGATGCTGGTGCTATGGAAACCTGGGTGACATCCCAGCGCCACAAAGCCAGGGCCACCAGCTGCATCCTCCACTCCCAGCCCCTCAGACCCTTCCCCTCCCAAACACACCCCCAAAGAAAGTTAGCAGTGCTGCTTCCCAGGGAAATTCAAGAGTGTGCTGTCGGTCCCACCAAGCCATGCTGTGGAGAGACCCGGGTGCTCTTCCTCGGACTCGGGTGCATGGGTGCTCTTTTTTCCCAGTCCCAGGGCACAGCGTTTCAGTGCTGGGGGCCACGTGTAAACTCGCCGTTTTCTGTGCACCAGACCTGTCTGTGCACGTACGCCGCACGGGCCGTCACATGATGGGCAGGAAAGTACACATGGGCACCCTTGAAGTTTTCAAGATAAAAATAAGCTACAAACTTCTGCACGGCGGTACAAAAGCCTTACAGGAACCTGGCTAGGTTCCTCTGAACACAGAAATGGGAAGGTGCGTGTGCCGGTGATCCCTGCAGTGGATGGCGGTTGTTTCGTCAGGGGGACGTAGCTGTGCGCTTTCATTGTCACTCGTTTGCTGGTGTGGGAACAAGCCCGATCAGGGGACAGAGGCTTGTTTACAAGTTCGGTCTCTGTGTTTCTTGTGATAAAAAAGTTCTCGCTGGTTCTGCAGGTTTCTTTTGCTCTCTGATGGCCTCCCATCCAGCTGGCTGCTTTGCCTGGGAGGCTGTGGCAGTATCAGAGTGGATTTGCTTCCAAATATCTCACGCCAAACCTTTTCCTCCCTGTT
>NW_009622607.1:0-27604 GCF_000690535.1 Cariama cristata
GTCCCTTCCAACCCAAACCATTCTATGTTATGATTCTATGATATGAAAGGTGGCAAGGGGACAGGGGTGGTCAGCCAAGGCTGGGAAAAGGCACAGGGGAAGGCTCTGGTCTATCATGCATTGCTACACCCAGAAGAGAAAAGCCACTCTCCCTGCAAAGGGGTAACAGTCCAGCAGTACCATTGACAGCGGCAGATGGGAAGGAGACGTGACTCATCTCTCTGAGTTACATTAGATGAGTGAAATGTGTTTGCCTAAGGTAGAATTTAATGACAAAATAGGGGTTAATAACCACCACATCCTGGCTCATCTGGGAATATTAGCTTCAATTTTTCTGTCCCTTCCCATCTAAATTATACGAGGGCAGGTACTGCTCACCAAGGTGCTCCAGCTGCAGTCTCTCCCTGATGAAGCACAAGACTGGGCTCAGACCTGTCATCTTCTTCCAACGAGATACAGGATGCTGCTCTGGGGAAAAAATATGTTTACTCCCAAGCCTTTGTTTTCTTTCTAAGCTTCCCCTCGCCAAATGATTAACTTCCCAGTCCCCTTGCACCGCAGTGTTTGTGCAGCTTTTATTACCTGAGCTGCTCTGGGAGAGGAAGTTCTGTACCATTGGTGAACCACACGTCTCTCCAGAACATCTCAAGCGACCACCTGTCTCTACTTTTGCTCTCATCCAGCCTGCCTCCTCAAGCCGCTGCAGGAAGAGAGGCAGACTGCTCTTGCAAACCACAGAAAGACACCTTTTTCTCCCACTCCTATCAGTCCTTTCCAGATTCACATGACTGGCACCACCGTGGTGCGCGTTGATGCAACACCTTTTGTTGGCCCAGTGTCCCACGATGCTGGATTAGATGCCATCTGGAGGCAACCTGTCTCATCCTGACAGCGTGATGGATAGTGTCATAGGTGATGCGATGTTGACACCTGCTTATCTTTCTATGCCCAGTTGCTCTCACCTCCACACATTCATTAGATCAGCATCTGTTTGCAATAGCTTCTCGGCATCTGCTCTTAGTTACCATGGCATGCACTGAGGTGTGTGGAGTGCCAGGGTGGAGAAGCTGGGACTTTGCAGGAGTTTAGGCTTATGAGGTCTAAGCGTGATACTGGATTGATTTATAATTAATTACCCCAGTCTCCTCCCTCAGGCCTTCTAGCCTTGAAGGAGATACTCATTTTAAAGCATTCATTTTCCTGGAAGGTGTGAACCTCCAGGCTGGGATTTTCTTTTGCTTTGTAAAATCAGGGGCACTTCAAGGCGGAATATGATCTGGGTGGTGGGGCTGTGACACTGCCCAGGGATAGTTCAGTGCTCAGGCGTGTCTCCTTTCTAAGCTGCAGAAAACAGGGTACGCTGGTTGGGTTATCATCTATTTTCAGGCTGCATTTGTCCTTGCACACATTGTAGGAACATTATATTCTTGAAAACAAACACATAGGAATTCACATGTACCTTTTTGTGGAGCCCAAAATAACACAAAGGACCTTCTCTGTGCAGAGTTCGATGGGCTGTTGAGCTGCAGCCTCTAACGATCAACTCTTCCTCAGGGCAGAAATATGTTAAGACATCTCCATATAACTGTTGTATACAGGGAATATACGAAGGCATGTCCTTTCCTACGTAGAGCTGGAGGCAGTCCTGCATTTATTTGTGGCTCCTGGATTCTGGCAGGTTTCTCCACGATGAAAGGCTCTGACTGTGTCTACTTTGCACGTGCCATACACTAACTGTCTGCAAGCACAGACTTCCCATCAAGGGCTGTTGTATGGCCAAGAAACCCAGATGTCCACAGAGTATGCACATGGTGCCTGCCCATGGCAGGCACAGTAAGTCAGATCTGTGTGTGTGGAGGGGTTGCATGCATAACTCATAGCCATTGAAGACATGGGATGCTAAGGAGTGACCCAGATCAGCCTAGAAAATGTTTATTGACCCTGGGGTCAAAATGGGAATCTAGAAGTCTCACTGACTTGACAGGTATGTTTAATGCTGGCATAAGAGTTGGAAATCCTAAGAAATGCCACTATGTCCTGCTGTAATATCACAGCCCTTTTTGACCCCTGCCATTCATACAATTGTAAAATCATAGAATAGTTTGGGTTGGAAGAGACCTTTAAAGGTCATCTAGTCCAACCCTCCTGCAATGAGCAGGGACATCATCAACTCAGTCGGGTTGCTCAGAGCCCCATCCAACTTGGCCTTGAATGTTTCCAGGGATGGGGCATCTACCACCTCTCTGGGCAACCTGTGCCAGTGTTTCACCACCCTCATCATAAAAAATTGGTTCCTTATATCTAGTCTGAAGAGTTCCTACCTGTGTAGCTGTGCCTAAACACTCCCTTTCTCCCTAGCCTGCAGGCATACCAGGGAGAGCACACGCAAGTCCACAAACTCACCGTTATGGTCTGGGACACTGCTCCCCCAGCTGTGAGCGGTGGGGACTCCTTGGTAAAGGTGTCTCTCATAAATGGCACCTCTCTAGAAATAAGATGAAATAAGAGAATGGGCCACGCCCTCTAAGAGCCTCTAGCAGAAAATCTGATCTTTGGGAGTAGTTATTGTAAGTTTTTACAATATGTCAAGAGTAATAAAAGACCCAACCACACGAAGAGGAGCAGCTTTATGGACCAGCAGAGACTACTTCTTGACTTATTTACTTGATCTCCTGCAAGTCAGCCTCTCTTTTCTGCCTTTGATGACACTTTAATCCTCTCACCTTTTTTTGCCAGGCCATGTTTAATCATAATACATAAGTGACAGCATTTGAAAAGCTTGTCCTCAGTCAGTGATTCAGTGCTGAGCATTGTGGATACTGGCAGCATGTTCAAATATGCTGGATGAAAGGGGGTCTGGTTGGTACTCACTGGGCAAGGGTTAAATATTACTGATGGGAGGGCATTAACAGATGATCAAGGGCATGTCCTGAATCCAGAGCTGAGCACCTGACCTGAAATGTCTCCTTTGAGATACCGGTGTTGATGCTGTATAGATGAGATTGAAGAAGCCCTCAGTACTGGCCCTAGTAATTACTACAAACTAAACCCAACTTCCCAATCTCAATGCACTGGCTTTCCCCCTCTCAATGTATATGCTTACTCCCAGCTCCCCCTGGTACTCCCCTTTCTCCTTGATTATTTTTTTCTTGTCCTTCCCTCCTCTATATATTGCATCCCATCTTACCCTATCCCCACCGTCCTTCCCCTTTCCTTCACTTCCCTTTCCACTCTGACCCTGTAACTTGTGGCCATCCCTTCTCTGATGTTGATCCCTCTTTGTCTTCATTCATTCTTGTCTATTCTATGATTCCATGATTCTTCCCTCCCTCCCACATCCTTCCCCCAATCTGTTCAAGGCTCCATTCTTGTTGCAGACACTCTCTCAGCTCTGGAACAGCACATGACACTCCTGGCAGTCATTTTGAGCTTGGCTGCTGTCCCCAAGTTGTCTAAGGCTCTTCTGAGAATGATGAGAAGCTGCTGTGTGCCTTCAAAGTCACAGCTAATTGCATTAGCTCCAGATCACGTAAACTCCCGTAGATGACAGCTGCCAAATTTAGGAGCACTAGTGAGGTCTTATGGAAGATGATGGGCATGGTGTGCTGGATTCAGCACAAAGGAAATCCTGGGTGCTGTCAAAGGCATTTGTGGTTCGTTCTTCTATTTTTTCAAGAGTATCAGTCTAAACAAATTTTGCCAGAGCAGTGCCCACTTAATACTTTCACATGGACCCAAGCTCGGTCTCTCCTGTGGCTGGATGAAGGATGTGACTCCATATGGTCTCAGCGTGCCACAGTGCGGGTGGCTTGTGACCATTCCTAGAAGGGATTCCCAATGGCTGTCACAAGGGGTTGTGGAGTACCTGGTGTACCTGTGCATAAATACAGTACCCTTGAGATAAAAACACCAGGGTAGTGTGACAGCATGCAAGCTGCATGGCTTGCATTGCTTCGTGCCGTTCTCAAACCTGCTTCATCTCACAGTGCAGACGTATCTCGTTGTTTCTGTTCTTCTTCTCCCTGTTTTTCTAGTGGTCTTTGAAAACAAATTGTGGTTTCCAAACTATCTCAAAACCTAAAATGCTTGCATCAGAAGCATCTTCATGTTAAATACTGTCTCTGAGATCCTACTTCACTCATCTCTGTCCCAGTGCTTTTATATTCCTGAATTTGCAAAACTTAGGAGAAACAGGATGAAATTCAGCCAGCTCCATCAGAAAACTTGAGGTGGTTTGGACTAATATAATTTCCCTCTCCCTGTCTCCTTGACACTGAAACCATAGCTGGGACCTTTTTTTTCTGTAGTCAGTCTCATAAGATCAGTTGCTGTATTTTCCTCCACTGATGGAGAATATTAACAATATCTGAACTTGAGAACATAGCATTCTCTGGAGAGGTCACACAGAAAGGTTCACATAAGGTACTATCCTTTTTCTTCAAGATCATTGATGATTCTTCTGTCTGGAGCATTCCTCTAACATGAGAGCAAAACAAGCATCCACAATGCAACAGGAGATCTAAACTCAGTTCTTGTAGTGCTGAAACAAAGTCTGTGATCACCCAGTCCCCGTAGCTAGAGGGCAAAAATGTCACAGCTGGAGTGATCAGGAATAAGACAGGATTTTATCTTATGAGATCTCATACAGCTCTGTTTCAGTTTATCTCTGTACCAGATACGAATTCACACCCAAGTATCTCAAAATCCTGTGGTTTAATTTGGGCACAGAAGAGACACGAATATTAAGAGATGAGTTAAATGTAGCACTTGGCCATCTGATTGCATGGCTTCTGTTCTTCCCTGCACTAGTATTGCTCCTTTCAGAGGAGCCCAGAAGAGATCTCCTAGCTAGTTTAGCTCTGACCCCATGGGAGGACCCAGAAGAACTGGTAAATCTTGTCCACTACCAGATCATCTGAGGTCTCTGGGTCCTGCAAAGTAGGATGGTTTGTGTGAGTGCATGTGAAGGGACATGCTGTTTGGGTGTTTGTACCTCATTTCTACTTGCCCTGTATGGAGACTATCGCGGAAGATTTTTTCTATAGGACACAGCACTCCTACAGATGATTTTTTTCAGATACCACAGTTTGTGTTCATTTCTACCATGAGACTGGACTCTGAAAGGTCAGTTAATCTGATCAGACAAAGAAATTATAAGATGCAGACCATGGAATGAGCTTGAAGTTCATTAATTATTGCTGTGTGTATAGCAGTTGCATCTGCTGGATGGTTGCATCTTAAACCCAGGGAGATTATGGTTGAGATACCCAAAGCCACCTAACACATTTAAGAGAAATGGAAAAAAAAAAAACACAAGCAAACCCTTCCTGCTAGTTTGAAGGAAAATTATTTTAAATCCCCTAATCGGCTCTGAGATGAACCTCTAACGAACATGGTCAAGGTCACACAGGGAGCCTGCAACAAGGCGGGTGCTAACCTAGATCTGTGGAGCTCCAACCGTACAGCATCCTCTATCCACCTGGCTTAGGGAGTGGGTAATCCCTCTGAGTGGTTCTCTCCCCAGCTGGGGAGCGACCATAAGCATCCTCCTCCCAGCAGTCTGCAGGGCCACCCCCTCTATGGAAATCATCATCCACTTGTGGTCCAGTTGAGAATGAAAAAAAAAAAGACCCCAAAAGACTAAATCCAGAGAAAGTGCATGTAAAAAAAATTTGCTTAGCTTTCCATGTAGAAGGTGGTAAGAAAGGCAGCAGCTGTCCTGTCTGGACCGAATTGTTCGTTGCTGGGAATACCGCTATCATGCCTCCCACATTTTCCAGCCAGACGGCTCAAGTCCGTGTTAATCTGCCTTCCATGCATAAGCCTTTCCAAATCCCTCAGTTCACAATCTCCAGGTGGTGAGCGATCACCCTTGTTAGAGAAAGAGGAACCAAGGTGCAGACCTTGCAGGGTGCAGATATGAACACTTGATGGTATTTCCCTGCTTTTGCCACTGAGAAGTCACATGCAGAGCTCTCCGATCAGTAATCATAGGCACAGTTACTGCTGCAAGGTATAAATTACTGATTTTGTTTATGCAGAGAGGACCAGGGATATAAATAGCCCAGTGGATACAGTTGTGGAAACCAAGTTCTGGCTATGGACTGTGTTTATATTCAGGGCAGGGGACACGGATGCTTGGAGGGAGGCATTTCGAAGGTGACTCCCAGTTCTCCTGATGACTAATAGCTGCAAACTGATACAGCCGATTCTTTCCAGCATGAAGCAGACTGAGGGATGTCAGCGGTGCTCGGAGGTGATGTGAGGGCATTTCATGCCAGGGGGTTTTCAGTCAGTGCCTACTGTACTGTCACATGGAGACAGAGCTGTTTAGCATCTATATCAGGTTCTAGGAGGTGAAGCTGGTGCGCAAGATGCTGCCATAGTCTCTTGGTATGTGGGGAAGGTCAGTTAGTGTCGTTTATGCTGCATTAATTCTCCAGAGGTATAAGGGAGTCTGTTTCTATATCCATTTTTCTCAAGTGTGCTCCTGAATGTTTGAAAAGTGTCGTGAGATCCTTTTGTATGGACTGAATCCTCCCAAGTTGGCACTGCCAGATGAATTGTAAACAGGGAGAACAGAAAATGTAGTTTATAAGGGAGAGATTTTCAACATAGATTTAAGAAGGGGAGCTGTGATGTGGTTTTGAGCCATGATGGGCAAATCTCAGAGGGTTCATTAAGTGTTCAAGACTCAGCTCTTCTCTGGCGACACACAAGTCTTTGGGATATTTGCTGGTGAACCGAATGTGCCCAGTTTGCCTCTGAGATTTTTAGGTCTTATCTCCCACTGAGACATATTTCACATCTAAAGAGTCTTTCTCATGTGCTTAGACGGCTCAACTTCTGGCTGAGATGGAACTGTGAAGAAACTGTGAAAGGAAAAGCAAGGTAATGGATCTGTTTAGAAGCAGTCCCGTGAAGCAGAGGCAGCGTTGTGGGGAGGGAAAGCTCAGTTTGCTTTTCAGGTCAGCTCTGATTTTGCTTGTCATCATCTGGGCTTGGGCAGCCTCTGTAAAGACATCACCATCTCAGCCTGGATGTGACTTGTTGATGTCTTGTATCTTCCAGTGCCATCTGGATCATGTTTAGCTGAATACCTCCAGGGGTTTACAGCAAGCTAGAGATTGGTTGGGCAAAGCTTCAGAGAAATCACATCTTGGTCTTTGACGAGAAAGGAAATCCCACAGCTTGCAAAACCCCGATACCTTTTGAGAGTGCCACGGTCATGTCATGTGGGCAAGCTGGCAGAGCTGACTAATATGCCTTGAATCTGCCCAGCCAACCTCTCTGACTATGTGGAGCATCTCACATTGACAGAGGAGGAGGGACATCTGAAAAGGGATAGACCAAACAAATCTGAATGCTACTGAATGGGAGGTATGGAGCCTGGACCCGGAATGGATCAGGATTATGTGTCTTCTGCTGTAAGATGAACTCAGATTTAGACTCACATGAACTTTGGAGAAGTCATAGGCAAAATGTAGAGCGTTACCTAAGCTCAAAGCCTGCCCTGTCTGCCTGTAGTAAGCTACATTCAGACTGGAGCAGATCTAATATTTACCTGACAGCACTGAAGTCTAGAATTGACTTGATCATTAAATCAAGACTATATCTAAGATGTAATATAGATACAGGTTTATGCTTCCCATCTCTAATTCCTCAGTGTAGGAAAGACCCAAGCTTTGGAGAGGAAGCAGACTCTGAATCTTGAATTTCACCATCCACTCTCTGTCCTTTTTTTGAATATTTCGTTCTTTTTCAATCTGGACTTCCCTTCCTGCTTCACTCCAGAGAGAGACAGAGATATTTCACTGGGCACAGTGGCTTTTTCACAGTAAAAAAAAAAAACAAAACCCAAAAAACTCTGACTTCATGCTGTTGCAGAAATAAAGCTTGGCAAAGGCTGGGGTAGGCTGGGCTCGCATCTGAAATAGGAGCCAGGCTGGAGGGAATACAATCCTTTTCTTGGTCCTACATGCTTCCTTCCTGACCTGGACCTGACTCTTCGCTCCCTTTCGGTATTTTTTTAATTGCTCTCTTCTCTCTTACCAGGAGAGATTTAAGGATAGATCTTTAACACGCAGCATCACTGACTGTTGGCTTCCTTATGGTCTGGGAAGGTAGTTAGGATAGTGAATTTCCCTAATTTCTTGTGTGCATCCCTCACGCAGACGGGCTGTCTATTCCTGCAGGACCTGCCATGTCTGCAGTCCTGTCCTTGGCTTGCAGTGTGTGTTGGCTGTTGGCCAAAGACTCGCACCAGGTCCAGCGTCACTGGGACAAACTGCCAGAAACAATCCTCAGATCTCTCTGGTCTTAAGTTAATTCAGTGCTCTCAATGGATTAATTTCAGAGCTAAAGACAGATACGGAGAACAGTAATTACCTCTCTCCCACACGTATCTATTCCCCGAGACTGCACATGATTTTTGCTTTGGAGAAAGTTTCTCAGTGGCTAAACTCCTGCTGTGCTGCCTAATGAATTTAAAAAAAAAAAAAAAAAGAAGAAAAATAAAAGAAAAAGAAGGAAAAAAAGGAAAAAAGATAAAAAGAAAAAAGGAAAAAAGGGAAAAAGAAAAAACAAAAAGGGGAAAAAAAAGGGAAAAAGAAAGAAAGAAAAGTTCAGGGCATCACTGTACTGACCAGGAATGAATTAAAATGGGGAGAGAATCTGCATCTAGACAGCTACCTCCAGCTAGAAATCACACCATAAAACACCATTCCTGTGTGCTTATTTGTGTACCTGAGCTCTGTAACAAGCAGTTTAGATGTTAATTTGGAGTATCCAGACACAGTCTGGGAATCCCAGCATGAGACTTGAAGCATGGAGAGAAACTCAAGAAGACCTGATGATCTGAAGAGCTCCCAGGGTGGAGGGGACAAGGAGATTGCCAGATCAGCTGCTTCCCTTCAGCTTGCCCTTGGGGAAAACACCCTGTTTTGCTTTGCTGAATGCCCCGTGGTCTGAATTCCTCTGCTTTGGTTGAGTTGGGGTACCAACCTCCCTGCTCGCTATAAATTCATGGCGCATCCCCTGGTGCGTGGCCTGGTGGCCCCACCAGCCTCACTCCAGGCTGCTTGGAGAGCGAGGTGCTGTTGCAAGCGAATCCCCTTCCAGGCACACATGCAGGCGGCTGTTTTTAGAAGCAAGCAGATGATGTGCTAATTAGAAACAGGGCAGGAGCCATCCGGGTTGGTTTCAAGTGTCGCTTCTTTCATCAGGACTCAGACAGCAAGGGAGCTCCCTGGCTGGGGAACAGAGCTTCTCCCTTTGTTGGGAGGAACAAAAGTCCCGCAGATCGAGCTGGGAAAAGAGCAGTGGGTTTGGAGGCAAATAAAGGCCACATCAGTTTTATCAGCTCTGTGGGAAGAGGAGAAGAAAGCTGGAATTAAGACTTTGGGGTTGGTGGTGTAACCCTGTGGGTAGCAAGAGTACCAGGTTGCACTGTTGGACTTGGTTCTTTACATCACAGAAGGAAACCTTCTGCTCTTGGACCAGACAGTTGGATGTTTTCATTTCATAGGACATGGTTTAGTGGTGGGCTTGGTAGTGTTAACTGTTAGACTTGATGATCTGAAGGGTCTTTTCCAACCCAAATGATTCTGTGGTTCACAGGCCCCATCATGGCTCACATCAATATCTAGCATTGGTGGATGGTGCTGCTGGGGTGTACGTGAATGTGAGTTTTGCCAAAGCTGTTATTCAAGCCTCAGGAGGGGAAAGGCTTCCCGTGTCTGTTTTACATCTCAGTTTTGGCTATTGAGTTTGACTCTGTCCTCCTGAATTGCTGATGCTACCCAAAGGCAGGCATAGAATAAGTCAGGGGAGGGAGGGGGTCCACATTTACCCTAAATCTTAAGCCTGGATTCTCTAAGTGGCTCCAGACTCAACTCTACTTTACTTTATATGCTCTGTGGATAAACTGCAAGCTTTCTTTCAAACCTATTATCCTGATGCCTCTCGTAAGGACTAAATCGTATCATGTAGGAACGGCCCATCTGGGGAATCCCTGCATATCACAAAAGGGGGAGAAAAGATTTGCTTCAATTTTCAGTAGTCTGTCAGCACAGGGAAGTGAAAAACTCTTTGCGGGCTTTGTCTACAGCCCTTTGAAGTCAGTGGGAAACTCCTGTTACTTCAGAAGGCTCCAGGCAATACGAAGAGTAATTTTCTTGCAGCAATATTGCGTGAGTTTTATTTTGATTCTGGAAAGCATCCCCTCCTTCTGCGAAGGCCAGCATCCACCTTTCAATTCCTCCTTCTCCCACAGTGCCTTTCGTTCTCTCTTTCATATTGGCCATATGAGTCTTCTTAAAGTCCCAAATTTCCCCCAGTGGTATCTGCAGGGAGATTTCAAAGCACACAATTTTAGGCCTTGTGGTTGATAAGAAATTTGTTGGTAGACCCCACAGAGGAAAACAGTGAGAAAGAAATTCAACCCTTACACGCAGGTATTCTTGGTGAAGGGTTCAGCACCTGGATGAGGCAAGGATGATAGTTCCCACAAGCAGCTCTGGCAAGAAGGGAAGAGGAATGGAAAGTCTCAGGGGCTGAATGGAGGTTGCACCCCTTCACAGTGCCAATTCACTCAGAGACCCTTGATTTAGCATGTTCCTGTTTAAAATATCAATTACATTTCTGTGATGGGCACAGGTAGGTGAATGATGAGTAAGTAAAGCAGCTTTCCATTTGCAGCTCAGGCCATCAAGCCAGTACCTTTCACAAGACCTCTGTTCACTTTCCCCTGGACCATAGAGTAGCATAAAATCCGTCTGACCCCCTTCAGACAGGTCACTTGCTCCATCCCCTGTCCTCCCCCTAGTGAGCTGCACAAATCCTCTTGCCTCATTGCTTTAAATAGGTTCCCCTTGCTCTTTGGGGTAATTACTTTTCCCTCACTCTTGCAGCTGCAAGGTTTCTTGATGGAGAGGGTAATAAGTATGTCTGCACTTTCAAAGAAAAAAACCCAAACAAACACAAAACCAACCCAACCAAAAAAGAAAACACCCAAAGGAGATAAAAAAAGACATCTGCATTGGAGAAAAGTGAACTAAAGTTTCCCGTGCAGAGCACCAAACAGCTCTACAGCCTTCTCTCCGCCAGCGTAATCAGAAAGGCTTTTTCTTTTTTTTTGTAGGAGAGTGCATATCAGCACTTAAAAAGAGAAAATAAATTATGAGGAGTGGAGCTGGAGGCAGGAATCATCTTCTAGCAAAGGGGAATGAAGCCTGCAGCTCCATTTAGTTAATATGTTTTCACGAAGTGGGTGTGCTCGACCATTTTATATGAGCTCCTAAGCCAGCTGACACTGGTTGCAGGGAATTTCTAGAGGTGCTACCACAGAGAGTAAGTCACTTGGAGAGCAGGTGTTATTTCTAAAACAAAGATTATGGTTTATGAAGTTGAAATTACAGAGTTCTTCCCAGCAATGTTATTGCTATTACTGTTGACTTCTGCATTCAGGCAATGTTTGGGTTTCATTTCGAAGGAGAAATTGATGATGCAGTTATTATCCCTTTGATGAAATCCCACTCTCATATAAAGGATGCATAAAGTTCTGTTCTCTGAACATATCTGGTGATCAAACAACAGGAGTAAACTTGCTTGTGGTTCCTTTGTCTACTTAGCACTTTGCTTAAAAACTTGCCCTCCACCCTTCCAGCTGTCTATGGGGACCCCAGCCTGATTTCTTTATGTTTGTCTCCGGTGCTTCATCAAATCCCCAGTGTTTGAATCCATGTGCCTTGCAATAGGGCTGTGCCCCTGGGGCTCCTATTCCTGATTGACTCTGCACATGAACTTAGTTTTGGGCATTGCTTTCTATTGCTTCTTCTCTTTTCCTCCCCTGCCAGGGTCCTGAGCAAAGAGCAGTCCTCAGGCTTGCCATATTTAATGAGGTTTCACTCAACCCTCAGTGCATTATTATTTATAGAGGCCTCCAGGAGGCAAACTCATAACTGTTCACCAGAGCAGATGTTCTTTAGAGAGCACCATTGTATGTAGAGAACATCTAAATTATCTATTACTTTGAGGGAGGTTTTAGGACAGATGTTGTTTTTATGGACCCAATCCTACTGTCGCCACTTTTATCAGAGTAGCTGGTCAGCTTACAGTCTGGGAAGGGGCAGAAAATGCAGTCGGGCTTTGATGGTTTCCAAACCACAGCCATTTGGAGAAAACAGATCTGATTCTTAGTGATTCTGAGTTTTTAGCCCACATCCAAGCACTTGCATCCTACTGGGGTCTGGCAATGCACAACGCGGGGAGAGACGGGAGTGGAAGGACAGGGGAGGTAGGTAATAGCCCTGGCAGTGCTGCTTGCTGAGAGCTTTGAGGAAAGAGCATTTTGTTGGGTCCAAATCTAGTTTGTTTGAAAAATCTAGTTACTAGAACCAGATCTCAAGGTGTACTGTAAATACTCAGGGAGGGGCTGCTCTCATCTGGCTCTGCCTGCACTGCAGGAGCTCTGTTTGCCAGCAGTCAAATCCCCACAGCTTCCAGGAGTTTTTCCAGTTGTAGTCTGCTCTTGCTTAATAGAGACCTGAAGGTGCCAGAGAAATCGTAAGCAAAGCCTGGTTCCTAATGGTCAATCATATTAGAAACGCAGTTCCAGTTCAGCAGCACCAAACTTTTTACAACTGATAATGGAGCTTCCCGATGCATTCAACTGGAAAAGTAGAAACCAGATTGAAATAAAGATGCTACCTGCCTTTGCCAGGCTTGGTGAGTTGGTTCGCTGCCTTATGCACAGAATCACACAGCCTATCTTGAATGTATCTGGACTCTGCTGCTGCTGTTACTTCATCGGAGCATGTCTGGCCAGAGATTAAATAGCTCGATACTGGGCTAATGCATTATGCTGGCTTCTAACTCCTACAGCTCCCAGTCTTTTTCTGAGTCTTAAGCAGGTCAAAAGGAAAGAAAAGTTCCTTTTTTTGCGTGCGTTCTTAACACACAGGTGAAGTTTGTCCACATCATATAACCAACCTGACTACTTGATTTGACCTCAGTGGAATCAAGTGTGCAAAAGAAAACCAAGACTGTCCATGTATGTAAAGACAGTATCAGACTCTGGGTCCTTCTTCTGGGTTTTTAAAAGAGCTAGTCAAGCATTATCTGTCCAAAATAGCTTCATTCCTTCTTCTTCTTCTTCAAAAAAAGAAAGAAAGAAAAAAAGGAGGAAAATAATACTGAAAAAGAAAAGATACCAGCTGAGAATGGTAATTGCTGTGGTTTGGTTGTGTGTCCTCCTTTACTCCAGGAACAACAACCCCCCATAAACTCTTTCTCTATGTGCCAGAGAATGACTTGATGCAGTATTTCCTCCCACTCACTGTGATGTACCATGAGGGACAGTGTTCATGTGGAGATCTTAGGCTGCACAGGGGCATGGAAACTCAGGATATCTAAAACTGCAGCTTTAAATGAGCCACGGTAGTAGCATGCCTGGGTAACAGAGAAACATTTTGTTTGGGGGATTTCTCTGGACATTTGCCTCCCTACCACGTCCCTAGCATCTTTCAGCTTGCCATAGCTGAAGTCTGTTCTTGCTGTGTGTTTTTCAGCAAATCCTTTTGGCTCCCTCTGCATTCTGTAACTCCCTTGTAAAAATTGCAATGCCCTGGGAGAGGTCCCATGAAGCCTAGGTTGTCTTTAAAAGCCTGGAGATGTCTCCACAGGGCACAGTCATTCCGTACCTTTGCAGTTCATGGAGAGGAATGGGAATTTCTGAACAGCAAACCATCTCATTCCAGTGTTGGCATCTTAAAGAGCTCAGGTGAATGGTGCCCAGAAATTACCCATTTCTCTGTTTCCTGTTGAGGGAGCTGAACGACTGACTCTGATGAAGAAATGCACAGTGGAGTCTGGGTTTAGTTTTGCTAGACATAGTGAAGAGGTCTGATGGGGTCACTGAAGGCTTTGGGAGCAGCATACCTACTTTAACGTCAACTCGCTCATAAGCAAACCACCACCAATAACCGAGAACAAGACAGCCTCACACTTTCTTGCTGGTCACCCAAGGCCAGGGGACCATTTCCATTGACCCACCTGGTGCACAGCTTCATTTCCATTGACCCACCTGGTGCACAGCTTCACTTCCATTTCCCCTTCTGGCTCCATGGTCCCAAACTGTGCTGCTATCCTAAATTTCAGAGCCCCTGACACATACACAGTCTTTGCACATAGAAACAAGGCAGACCCTGACATTGTCAAGGCTTTAGTGCTGGGTTGAGTCTTTTTTCTCTGATTGTCTGTGGTCTGCATTCAGCCCTTCTGCCAGCCTAAAAAGACTTATATCCTCTGTGCCCCGATGACCTGGCCTCAGCACCTTTGCTGCAAAAAGCATCCCAAGTATTGATCGGGAACATGATGAGGACACTTTCCTGCCTGTCCATTCGTGCGCACGACACGTACATGCACACACATTGACATGCAAGATTTCAATTTCTGGTCTTAACCTAGGCATTTATAATTCCTCTCGCGCTCCTTGTGCTTTCTTCTTAAAGAAGGCAAATAAAAGTGTGAATAATCAATTTCCTAACTGGAATTAAAAACAGCTCCAGTTAAAATAAGGGAAAGCGTGAACTAGCATGTGAAGTAGGATAGAGAGGTTATCTGAGCTCCGATTAGTATCCTGCTCATGTAGGAGAACAATTAATGTGTGCATGAGAACGATTAAGCAGAAGGTAAATTACATGAAATGCACCCATTCAACAAAGCCGGCTGGCTCGTGGACAGGGATGTTGTGACCATTTTTATAGCTCAGTTGAAACAGGGCAACAACCACCAGAAAGGATGTGTTTTCTCAGTTTGCTCAGAGCAACAGGCCAAAATAGGGTGATAAAGATCCAGTCTCATCTTGGGCTTTTATCAGAAGTCAAGTTGTTCAGTCCAAATAAAGGAAGAATTGGGATGGGTTTAGTGAGCTCTTTAAAAGGTGGCTGTAAGTCCTCTTGCTTCACATGAGCACATGTGGACCATGATGTAGCTGCTAGACCAGGAGCTGGGAATGAGGTTTTGTGGCTTCTGTGACTCACTGATGGATGTTTCCTGGGGCAAATCTTTCCCTTTGATTCCTTGCCTGGGTAGAGCAATGAGAATAATGACTCCTTGTCAACTTGGGATGCTCTTAGAAATGTTCCTGTAAAAAGGACTAGATAAATGGGAAATATTATGGCAGCTGTGGCCAACTAGCTTGTCTTGGGAACATGAGGGATGCAGGAGGCTGTGTGTCCCCAGACCCTGTGAACAGCTGCTGCTGTGATGGGGAGCAAGCCCTGGGCTGGTAAGATGGGTCATGAGAGCTTTGAGCAGTAAAATGACCAATTTGAGGAAGGATAAGTCCAACTGTAAAAGAGAAAACAGTGCAACAGGAGTTGTTCAACTGCTTCTCCATGTGGAAGATTTCCAAGATCTCTCTAGTGAGACCAGGTAATGGATTTTGAAGGTGATCTCAAATATAAGAATGACTCTGCTCATTAAAGTCTCCACAGCCACTATAGCAAATCACAGCAGACGCCTTCCAGGAGTTTTGACAACAGACATCAACCATCAACAAGGATAAAATAAGGACAAGTCAAAGGCTAGTATTGATTCTAGGAGCCTTCGAATTAAATCCTTGTTGGCCCACTCAGCATGTGGAGCTCAGGTCAGATTCAAAATGCCTGTTTTTCGTTGCTGTAAGGCTCAGTGATATATATCCATTTAAAAAAAAAAAGGGCGGGGGGAAGAAAAAAATAGATTGACTCTTGCTGTAATCAATAAACAGAGAAAGGGCAATAGAAACAAAGGGGTAATGGGAGAAGTGTGTGTTTTTAGGGGAGCCACTCCGCTGATACTTGTTGTGAAAGAAGGTTATAAATGAAGAATAACAAGGAGATTGTTTTTAGTAAAGAAACATTAAGAAGTAATAACAAGCAGGAGCCTAATTCTTAAATGTAAAGGTTCTCCTAATGAGGGTTTTGTGTGCAGTAAAAATATTATCTCAGTGCTGTCAGATAGTTTTAAGGTAAAAACCTACTTTGGCATGATTTAAAGAAAAGTCATGATTTTATAAAGTCTCCCAGGTCTTCTCCAACCTTTTTTTTTTCTTATGCGGAATTAAAGTGTTCCTCTGCAAATCTGGAAGACTCTCACAATAGTACAGCTCAGATCTATCAGAATAAGACCCTGCAACTAGCTGAAATCGTCCAGCCTCGTCTTACTGTCCCTGCAGAACGAAGTGCAGAAAGTAACTCAATTCCAGCACTGCAGATAGGGTAGATTCAGATGCAAAACTTGCAATTTCACAGCCTGATTGTTTGCAACTTTCTCATCGTTTATGGCTAATTAGAGTGTGATTCAGAGAGTGCCTTGTCCAGGTGATGTCCTCATCCACGGGTTTAACATGAGCTGTGTGTTCCTAGTCTCTGGAATTGAAATGTGCCCTTTTCTTCTTCCCAGGAATTGGTGTATCTCCTTTTTTCTGCATTTGGGGTCCATATGCAGACTCTGCTCATATTCTGTGGTGGGGGATTGCTCTATGATTGGTCTCACATGGAGGGCTTTTGTAATAATAATGAAATATATGGGGTCAAATGGCAATGAGGAACGCTGTGGACCATCAAACTCACAGGCCTTATGTAGTGACCTCTGTAATAAAACTCTGCCATTTCCCTTCTGAGAATCACAGGGGAAGAGGAGGAAGAAATGAAGAGAGAAAGAAAAAGGAGGAAAAAAAAAGAAACCAGAAAGACCTCTTTCAAAATTCATGAAAGTGGAAAATGAGGTTTTGTTGACATTCGTGTTTGATGAAGAGCAAGCACGCAGGCAGGACAAGTTACTCCATAAGCAAACACTGCTGTAGGCTGTATTCCACTCTTCTTGCTCAAATCAAGTGATATAATTAGCTCCTGGAAACTTCAAAGCATGGGGTGCAATAGCAGGGGTATGAGAGGTGAGATCCCTCTTTACCAGGTGGGAAGCATTAGGCTTTGGGGAGAAATCTTAGATGGCAGAGGAAGAATAGTGTCTTGGGGTAGCACTTTGCTTTGTGGGTGGGAGAAGAGGGGAGTAATGTAAGGTCTGCATGACCTGCTGCAGGATCAGAGAGCTGAAAGGAGTTGATTTCATCCTTTGCTATTCCCGCGTGAAGAATGAAAGGGCAGGGGATGTTAAGTAGAGTCCATTGAATTAGATTAAGGGAGATTAGCTCTTACACTGTTGCTAGACTGGGAGATCAGTTGACCAGTTTTTACTAATTTTCCCTCTTGGGGTTCGGTGTTATCTGAGATTGATCGAAACCCTTGGAGCATTGTATCTGGAGGGCAACCGCCTCCCGGGCCTCGGATCTAACCAATGCAATTCTGAGTCTTGATGAGTTGCATCTTGCTCAATGCCCCTTTGGTTACAAAGCCTGTGTTCACTTGACACGACTTGAAAGGTACCCATTCAAAAAGACTTTCTTCCTTCCAAACGTATTTTGAAACCAGTGCAAAGCCTGAATAAGTTGTTTCAGTAGGTTGATGGGTGATGCTGTGGGCTTGGGATACCCCTTTATGTCTATTGATCTAAGAAATGGAAAAAGGGATTTTAAGGTTGTTGTTGTCTGATAAGATTTTTTTTTTAATCAGAGGAATAGAAAAGAGTTATCTTTAAGCATTTTGCTTAGCTGTTGACACATGAAAGTTCCTCCAGAGTATAACAGAGTGTGAATTTAAAGGGAGTGAGTTTTTCCAGAAGACAAGTCCTTAGGGAGGCAATGTTTCCACTGTTTTAATATAAAAGGATGAGCCTCTGGTTAATGCTTTGACCTGCAATTTAGGAGATCAAGGTGCAATTCCCAGCTCTGATGTAAAATTTCCATAGCTTTTGATGCGTCCCCAAAAGTCCTATCTGTTGCTGTCCAGGACTGTTTACACAAGCGCAACATGGGTGTAAACTAGCTCAAACAAGAAGGTTTCTCTTTTGTAGTAATTATTGCAGCTCCGCAAGGAACAGGATGCGTGCACTGGGATTTTGCTCTTGAGATCGTTGTTCCCTATCTGTGACATGAGATAGTCCTTCCCTCTTTGCATCTTTGTCCACTTGGTATCGTCAAAACGCTAAGTGATATATGGCAGCTGCAGTTGCTTATTAAGGCTGTGGTTCTGCTTTTGGAAATTACCGAAGAAGTGTTTAAAGCTGTTGTTTTCTGCACCATCTGGGTTCCCCTTCTTGCAGTTGCATGGAGCAGATCACTGATGGAGGTGGTGGTTTTCTCCAGGATAGGAGGGAGGCTCAGGAGCAAGCAGGTGGAAGTAGGGAGCTTTCAAGTTGGAAAAAGCACCAGGGAAAACACGTCTTGTATTTCCAGTGGAAACTTGCTCCTGCCACAAGCCTCCGGACCTTATTGCAAAGTAACACTGAAGGCAGGAAAGCAAGACCTTCTGAGTCCTCTGTCAACAACCCTAACACTTAACCCTTCTCTGCCTCAACTTCCCCACCTTCACACGCAGGACAAGGTCTTGCTGGCTTTATAGAGGTTGTTGAAGTGACCTCAGGTTTGTCAGATGCTTTGTGATCAGAGTCGATAAGGCACAAATGGATGCTCAGGATATCTCACCTTCCTTTGCAGCTTAAACCAACCTGCTTGGGTGTTTCCTCTGTGCCCACATTCACCAACCTGATCTGAATGATTGCACGCTCATCTCCCCCAACACACAGCCTGGGCTCTGGGTGGGCTCCTTTTCCACGTAGCAATCTGTCCTGGTGTGTAAGCAGTGAAGGGGGCTCTTTTGACATTAACTGGGATGACCGGTCAGTACGGATCCAGGAAGTCCTGCCAGTTAATCCTGGTCATCTCTGACTGTGAGATCCTATATTTGGAAGCCTGCAGCCACGGACAGAAATTGCTAAATCGATGCTCAGCAGGGCACCACAGATTCGTTATGTCTTGTTTAGCTGCCCCCCATGTTCTTCCTTCTGCAGCGGCAACCTGAGTACGCCTTCTGGAAATGCATGGAGAAATAGCGCAGGGTAGGAAACGTTGCAAATAAAATAAGAAGTTATCTAGACTAAGGTTTGCAACCAGAGAAAATAATTTGCTTCGGTGCTGCATGAGCTCTGGAAATGCCTCTTGATGAGCTGCTCTTAGGAATATGCAATTTAATGACATACCTCTTTAATTAAAAAACAAGCAAACCCAAAACCAAAAAGCCCCAATGATCTCTAGTGGAGCTGTTGCAGAGGATGTTTCTCTATATCGAAATACAGCCCATTTCAGGAATATTTCTTTCTTAAAGATCTGGTGACTGATGCTGTGTGACAGAGGATCACCCTTGGAACTATAAGTGAAGTCCACTTATGGAATTGTATGTGACAACAAAAATGAATTCATCAGGACCAGTGATCCTAATGAACGTGATATCCCTATCCTAATGAAAACCTTAAGGAGTTCTGCAGGGAATAGAGCGGGAGTGATTTACAAAAAAAGATACCCTTGCAAAATAAAAAATAATTTAAAAAAATCCAACCAAAACAACAAATCAATCGTGCAAAATCTTGAAACATTTTTAAAATTTTAATTTCTTTGTTATTTCCAACAAAGAAAAGTGAGTGTTGATTATATTCTCCCCCTCACCCTCTGCCCTTTCATGCCTGCATGCATGTCTCTCTGATTTGGGTTGGCTGACTGGATCATTAATTGAATATAGTAAGGTCTTTTCAGATCTTAGAAAAGGAAAAAAAAAAAAAGGAAGCGTTTTCTATTGCTGTTTATATTCCTCCATCCAGGGTTCAACAATCCACCCCGTCTGTTCCAGAGGGCCCAGACCACCTGAGTCTAAGTTTAGATCATATCCTGCTACATTAAACTCCACACATAATACGTTGACCACATGGGAAAATTTAAGGAAAATGAGATTTTATTAAAACCAGGAGACCGCCTGACTGCAGAGGGATATAATAACAGTGTTATGAGGTTCTTATCTCACATGAAAGTTTCACGTTTCCCTGATTTCCTATCCTTTACGCTACTGTGACTTCCCCCTCCCCCAATTCGATATGAGCATCTAGTTATTTAACACAATGGCTAAAAAGGCAATACAATTAATAATAAAATTATCCAAAACATTTTATTGTTTAATGAAAATGCCATAGACTTTGTAAGTTATCACAATGGCATCAAAGATTCCCATTGGCATCCCAAGTGCCTGATGGGCCATGCAATCCACCTTCCAAGAGGGAAGAAGATGCCATGTGGGAGACCAGAGTGGGTTTGTACATCAAGAATAACAGCTGATCTTGTGTGTTGTGCCTGAATTCCTTCTGCTTTCATGTTTTCATATCTTTGAAGGTGTTACCCAGTAAGACTTTTGCAAGTTTTGAAGGAGCCAGTGGGCACTTGGGCTTCAGGGTCAACCAGGCTTGCTGTGCCTCTCAACTGGTTTGCTCTGAAAGCACAACAGGTACCTTGCTGGTAGGCTGAGCAAGCCTCATCTTGCAAGTCTGTTGGAGCTGAAAGGGTCATACTATTCCTGGAGAGAGCTTTAGATTTCCACTCTCTCAGTCTCCATACAGTCAGACATGCACGTTCACAGCTGAGTGTACTGTGCTGCGCTGACCAAATTGCACATCTCAAGACAACATTTCTTGCAGGAAGTTGTTGGGAGGTCAAGGGACCTCTGACAGCCTTGGCTTTCCTCAAAAAGTTGCTCTCATTGTACTCCAGCAGATTTTCTTTAGCTGATAGTGTGGTGGAACATACTAGAAAGGGGGACAAATCCAGTCTGACACTGACCCTGTCGAAAGTTGCAGATAGAAGTGAAAAACCTCCATAATTCATCTTCCCAAAAGCATAATACAAACTTTCCCGGTGAACTTCCTTCCTGAAGCCCGAGGGTTTTTCTGTCTCTTATTTTTTTTCCCCCTACTTTTAACTCCTTCACTCGTATAATTATAGAAGTCACCAAAATTCACTGAAAACTATCTACTTGATCACCCCAGTCTTTGGAGACCCTGCTCACCCTTCCCCAGAGAACACCCCTCCAAGCACTTTCCGTAGGCACTCTCATCCATGCGTCACTCTGCCCTGAGTCTGTTGCTTTAATGATACTCCTGAGAGCTGCGTGTTAGCAAGGAGTTCTCTGGAGACAGAGGCAGCGAAACCCCTGGCATTCCCAGTATTCCAGACAGGTGAAGACTGTCAGAGGATTTGCTAATAAATATCATTCTCTATTTCTTCTAGCAGGGAAGGTTTTTGTAGCGTTACTGGGCTACATCTATGCTTCTTCTTAGACAAATCCCAGGGTTTTGCCATGGACAGGTTAGATATTAGATTTGGCATTCTGAAGAAGTTATATGAAAACTAAATACCTTTGGTGAGCTTTCTGTTCAAAGCAATGCATTTAGGGCAGGGAACATGCATTGGCTGTACAGTTTGCACAGTTATTACTTTTTATCCGTCCACATCACTTATCACTTAAACTGTTTCTTCTATCCTTCTGTGGGTTACTCCACTACTGGCATTTTGCATGGCCTGCTGAGATAATGTCTCAGGGACAGAAATGCAACTGTTATGGCTTCACTAGTCTCACCTTGAAGTTGGGGAGACTTTTTCTGGGTAGCCCATCTGGGGAGTTATGGGTTGCATTCTCTGGGGATCACCTGTTTACACAGTAAGAAAGATATTTAATTACGTTTCTTGCACCCTGGTGATTTGCTGGGAATTGTAATCAAAGAGGAGGCTTAGTGGAAAGCATAATACAGCCTGTGCAACTGATTTTTGCCTGAGGGTGAGATGAGAGTTGAAAGGAGCAGCAATGGTCAAAAAACCCAAACATACAACTGAAACTAATGAGACAATTGCCTCTTCCTATGCTAGGGCTCCTGTAGAGACCTCAGTGCACCCTTGCATGGTCCATGAGACCTTACTAGGTTGTAAGGTCATTTCCTTTTCCTTTCTAACAAACTTCCTAACAACCAGAGTTGAAAAGGTGGGAGAATATATTGCTATGCTGTTAGGGATTCTATGCTATTCTGAGCACACCTCCCTTGCCCTGGTCCTGTATCACTCTCCTGGGTTGTTATTCCATGGTCCTTCTGTCCCTAAGAAAACACAAGTGGATGGCGATAAACTGTTGGTGTTAGAGATGGATGCTGTGTTCTGGTGTGTTTTCTTGTTTGCATCCCTTTCCCTGTGGAGCTTGTCTAGGTCTTCCTCAAAGTATAAGCCCCTGAGCACAGGGTGGAAGAACCCAGGTTGCTCAGAGATGTCCAGGGATGAGACAGCAGACCATCCCTGTGTGCATCAGCAAGAGCTGCATGGAGAAGGTAGTCATCTATCTCTGTGCCTGCTTTGGGTGGGATGAGAAATCAGAGAATCAAATTGTGGCAAAAGTGTACTTCAAGCAGTGGGAAAAACCCCTGGGGTGGCAGCAGCGAATGGGTGATGAGCTGCAGAAAGGCTGGTGGAAAGGCAGGTGAAATGTTGCTCGTGATTTGGCCTGGTATGTCCTGAGCAATGGGAGTATGGATGGTTTTGGCCACCAGCATACTGAACAGTTGCAAATGTCAGAGGGCTTTTTGCAAAGCAGGGCTCTCCGATGTGTCTTCTCTTTGTTCCATGTATGCGTTTCAGAGCATAAATATGTAACAACCGAAATGCTAATGAATTCCTCCCACTGACATCCCTCCTTCCACATACGCACGTACAAACAATTCACAACCCACACGCAGACATATTGCCCAGGCGTTACGCGAACCCAGCACCGTCTAGGAGGGAAAAATTGCTGCATCTTAATCTAAATTTTAATTGCTGCCCAGTCCTTCCAGTTCCAAGCCTGGCAAGTACACAGGCCCCAGTGACACACAGTATTGCCATGTGCAAGCTGTGGACCTGCTGTGAGCACTGTGGAGTAGGCTTTGGGTAGGATACTCCATGTGTTGGGTCACTAACAGAGGTAAAAACCCAAGGACACCTCCTTGCCTTGTACGTGGACGTGGTGGCTGCTATTTCAGACCTTGGATCACATGAAGACAAACATGTCAGAAGCTTATGATTCTACTGCTGGGCATTGATAGATCATGAGGAGGTTGTGTCACTGGAGGATACCTGATGGGCTGTGAATGGTCTTCTGCACTGGGCCACTCTTTGTTCACCCTGTGGCCTGCAAGTGTAGGTGTCATTGATGGAAAATGTGCATGTTTGGGGAAATACAGACCCTTGTTCTGCTACCATGGTGTTTAGCTTTGCATTTAAGGTTGCTCATCTTCTTGAAATAGGAAACCCAAACTCAGGAAGGCATTAGCCCGCGGTGCACATTCACACAGTCCCCTGGATCGGCAGGTACTTGGTGTGTAAGAAGGTCCTCCCCTTTGGATTTTAGCATTCAATTTGTCATTCGAAGTTCAGGCAAGCGGTGGACATACTTATAGTCCATATATCTCTAGAATTAGGATTACTGGATGGCTGGGAGACACAAGATAGCTACCACATATCTTGGGAGGAGAGCCCTGGAAGCAGGAGAGAGGAGAGATGGCAGCAGCCACAGGAGGATGGGGTTGGGGTGAAGGATCGCCCTCATCCTCTTGGGTGTCTCACCAGTGACTCTTGTCCCAACACAACCTTGCTACCAGGGCCAGGAGACCTACTCAAATGGCAGATGAGTTGCAAAGAGTTAATGTGTTATCGATTGGACACCTTGGTTTTGAGAAGGCAGACTGTCATGAGGACCTACTGTGACACCCATCACTAGGCACTATTGCAAAGAGAGGGCTTTTGAAAGCAGAAGTCTTCTCCTCTTTGGTTTTTCTTAGGATTAGGGCATTCCCATGATTACGCAGCGGGCATATTGGTTTCTGAAGGTTTAATAAAGGAGAGTGGGTGTCACGGTCCCTACTTTGCGGGTAGAGATGTATGTGGAGAAAGGTGCTATGACTTGTCCAACATGTGTGATAGCAGAGCTGAGAATGCAAGTGGACTCATGAACCCACACTTCTTCCACACACACCAGGCAACCTGTGATCAAATCTTTATATTCTGCATAAATTGCTTTGGTCTCCCACAACAGATGCTGTTCTCTCACCAATAAATGCAGCTTCAGGGCAGAGTATCCCTGTGCCCTCTGTAAGCAGATAAAGTTTGCACCGGTCGCCACAACAGCCTGGCTGCGATGCGTTGGGGGAAGGGAAGAAAGTCAGCCCAGTAATTTCATGTTATTGGAAATATTGCTTCTGCAGTCCAGCATTTGGTTTTCATTTGGTGGCTGTGCTCAGTTCATTTCTGCTGGCGCTTCACTTCTGATCCAATTGAGTTATCGATGCAGACGAGGAGAAGGAAGCAAACAAGATTGGTGTCAATTTTTTTTTGTGGCTTTTTTTTTTTTCCCCTACCTCCCTCTTGCTTCTTTACTTTCAAAGATCAAAAGAGGACAAAATAAAACTTTATATATAATGAAACACAGACAGAGGGAAAAATGGCAGACACAAAATTGTTTTCAGTCTTCTTTTAAGGTTGCTGCTGGTATCTTTGATTTAGGCACCACAGCTTTAATCAGGGTGTTGGAGACGACACAAAAATTATTCATCTAACCAAGTTCCCCTCTCACTCTCTTTCTCTCCGTTTTTCTGTCTCTCTTTTTTTATTAATGTGGGTTTAAAAAAGATTCTCAAAATACAGTGCTGGCTCAATTTTTTTTTTTTTTCCCGGCTAATAACCCGAAGCAGGATCAGCTATTTTGTAGCTGACAGATCTGTCTCTAAACTAGATTGTCTTGGATGGAGTTCATCCATCATGCATGGAAAAAAAAAAAAAAAGAAAAAGGAAAAATAAATTAATAAAAATATATGTATTTTCCACGGGCTCATCACTCCCTACAGTGGCGGTGACCCAACCCCATGCATGCCGTGATAAGCCTACTCCCCGCATGGCATAACCAGGACACCACTGACATAGCACACACTTTTTGGGGTTGCTAACACACACTTTTTGGGGTTGCTTTCATGCTTGGCTGCTGCATCCAGGGCAGAGTGGAGGCTCAACAGGGCAGTCTGTTTGCAGGATATTTTCTAAGACATCGCCATGGAGCAACCAGTCTTGCCTCTGAGTGAGAACTGGAGCAACCTCGGGCAGCAGGCTCAGCATTTTCTCCCCGAGTACCTTGTACTATCGCTCTGCACCTTTCCCAGCAATTGCACCTTGTTCTAAAGAGGCCAAAACACGTTGCTGTGGAGTCACTGATGTGCATGAACTGCACCACGTACCACGGTCCCTGGAGCAGTGTGCTGGCTGGAGCTGGAGATGCACATGGAAAAGAGCATGTGCTGAGTAATCCTTGTCCTGAATATCCTCCGAACTTTGAGCAGATAGCGGTGTAGGGACTTCCCAAGGTGAAGGTTATATCCTGAATAGTATTTAATAGCCCTTAATGGACCCATCCTCCTTCCAATCATCTGATTTAATTTTTTTTTTTCACTTCATTCATATTTTTTGGCCTGCCTGACATCCTGCCCCAACCGGTTCTCTAATTTGATTATACACTGCATGAAAAAGTACTTCCCTTCTTTTGTCTTCAACCTGCTGCCTGCTAATCCCATTGCCCGATTGCTCTCTCCTGTGTGCTGGGAAGCGAAGAGCCGCTCGCTCTCCCCCTTCTCCGACCTGTGATTTTGTAAACACCTCATCGGTCTCTTCTCCAGGCTAAAATCTACCAGTCCGCTTAGTATCTCTTTTTCTGAAGCTGTTTTGTAGTTCTACTTATTTTATACCCCTCTTCTGCATAAATATAGGATACGTACCTGTTTGTGTTAGACCTTCCCTCGTGCTGAGTATAGCGTATCAATTATGCATGGTAACAACCTGAAGCTAACTGACGCATGTTTTCTCCTACAAGGGACAGGCATTATCCAAATGGTTATAAGTAGAAGGAAGGGGAGAAAATTAACAAAAAGGTTTTTGAGGAATCATATCAAATATACAGGCAGCAGGGTCTGTTAGAGGGGAGAACATCCTTCTTTGCAGGGTGGTAGGAGTCTGGTCACAGTCTTTAAACCAAATTTGTCAGATCTCTGCGCACTTGCTGTGCGGGTTGATGCTAAGCAAGCAGGGATGTAGGCTGATTTCTTCTTCTCTCTTAGGACTTATGTTTTTCCTTGGTTCATTTCTTAGGTAACTTTTTTTTTTTTTTTTTTTTTTCTGTAATCTTTGCCTCTTACCTTCCCAAAAACCAGTCTGGACAGGACAAGAGAAAACCACTTGTGGAAAATCAATGAGAAATTTTGTAAGGGAGAGGAAATCCTCATAATTTGATAGTAGACGTGCATCATGAGGGGAAACCGGGACATGATATCTTTAACTGCAGGCCCCCAAAGGGAATATATTTGTTAAACATTATAATTACCCTTCAGTGCTGAACTCTATAGCAATTGAATCCACGGTGATGCACATTATCATTTCTGAAATGATGCTTTCATTTAGATAAGGCATGCAATTATACATCTTGATTAGGTCACTGTTCCCAGGAGCTTTTGGTTATTTATGATGAGTTACCCCTTCTTGTAAATTATGTGGTGAGGCTGTGGATAGAGACATATTCCTTCCTTCTCCTCCCTTTACTTCCTCCTCCTCCTCCACAGACCCTTTTGCTCCTCTTGTTCTTCCCTCATTGCACAACTTTGTGCAGGCAAGATCAAAAACCCGGTAATCAGAGAGAGAAAAACATCACGTATATAGTGGAGGCATGGCCATGAGAAGTCAGACCTGGGAGGTCTGCTCATCCCTTGGTTTCTTTGCTGGACCTGCTGGCTTTCATAGTGGTGATATTAAGGCTGGGATTCACATCACCGTATTTTAGACGTCTAAAAACCGTCGTCTTTTGCACAACAGTAACCTCAGCTTTCTCCGTGACCAATGGCACTCCTTAGGGTGATGTACAAAGCTCACCTTAAAAAGTGACCTGAAGACATGGTTTCCAGCTGTTGGTTCCCCAGTGCTCTAATAACCACATTGGCAATAGACCTCTCGTAGGACTCCCCTTCCCTCCTCACTCATCCTGGGGGACAGTTTCATTGAACTACTGTTGAAATATTCCCAGATTCCATAAGACAAGTGGAAGTGAGGTCTGCTCCTGTTGCTAAACTGGGTACCATGTGAAGTGTTGATTGAGGCAAGAAGAGTGGATGTGAAAGCTCCTGGGGAAGAGAAGCGATGGGAAAAGGACCAAAGCAACAGGAGGAAGATGGTATTCTGGGCTGCTTTTGGAGTCAGTCTGAAGAGTACCTCCGTGCTGGAAACTGAAGTTGTCTTTTGCTTTTGTAGGCAGTTCTAGTGTATCCAAGTTTAGGAAGGGAGGATTGAGGAAGCGTAGTCAGGATGCAGAAAACCTGCTGCTGTTATATTGTTTTGTAGAATAAAGATCTTATCATAGAATCATAGAATCCTTTAGGATGGAGAAGACTTTTAAGATCATTGAGTCCAACCATTAACCTAACACTGCCAAGCCCACCGCTAAACCATGTCCCTAAGCACCACATCTACATGTCTTTTAAATACCTCCAGGGATGGTGACTCCACCACTTCCCTGGGCAGCCTGTTCCAAGGCTCGACAAGCCTTTCCGTGAAAAAAATTTTCCTAATATCCAATCT